>NC_133665.1:126905224-127009883 GCF_037893015.1 Macrotis lagotis
AGCTATGGACAATGCTATCCCAATCCAGAGGAAGAAAAACAAAACAAAACAACTCTTCAGAATCTGATGAACACTTTATAAAAATTATCTCATGTATCTCTTTGCCTTAATCTTAATTCCTCATTCTGAAAATGACTAATCTGTAAATATGTTTATCAAAAATATGTATGTACGTTGGTAACCTGTCTGTTTGCTGCTGAGGGGAAGGGGATGGGAAGGGAGGGTGGAAGGAAATTTTGCAACTTAATAATAATAAAAGAATGAAGGATAAACAACTGTGTTAATAAAATTTCTTCCTCTCTTCCCCATACATACATACACACACACACACACACACACACACACACACACACACACACATACACACATGCACACTTTCTTTCTCAAATACTGATAATCCAATTAGCCACATATTTCCGCTATGAAAACCTTCATAAACAACTTATTGCCTTATGAATTTAAGAATAACTTACAAGTCATGTCCAACTGAGAAATAATTGAGCAACAACAAAAAAATAGGGAAAAAGTTTGGACTAGCAATTTAAAGTTATTGGAAAGTACAAAATATCCTGAAGGAAATGTCTTATATATAAAAATACAACCTTGGAAAAACTGAAGCAAAATGCTTAAATTTTAGGATTTGATTTCTTTACAGTAAAGTAATATTTGAAGGAGTGAGTGTTAGGTAGGTAACTATCTTTTCAAAATCCTTACTACCATATTTCATTTTCAGTCTTTTTATGAATGTTAATACTGTGAGAAATTTGATTTTATTTTTCATCACACTAGCTATTCCAAGGATATGGGGGAACTCCAGATAAGAAGTCTTCCTCTAGTCATGCAGATTAGCAACTATTCTATTATATAGTCTTAAAGAATTACCTATGGTTAGTGAGAATTGAAAGGGTTAACTCAAGGTCATGAAGCTAGGTAGGCAATAGAAGTCCAGATCTGAATCTATTTTTTTACAATCTAGAAGCCCACTTTCTAACCAATGTTAGGAAGGCCCCCTAGTTGAATGTGAGTAACACTGTCATTGACTTTTCTTTAATGGTGTAATAAATTATACTAGGGAAGGACATCTGGAGTTTTGTAAAATAAATCATGGGAAATGGAGAGTTTGCTTCTGAATGTACATAATGTGCAGAAAACCCCTAAAGGAACTGTTATTCTTTAATCATCCAGTCTTGTTCAACTCTTCACAACTCCATTATCAACTTTTCTTAGCAATGATAAATGGTTTGTCATTTTCTTCTCTCATAGATTAAAACAAATAGAAGTTAAGTGACTTGCCCAGGCTCACACAACTATTAAGTGTCTGAGACCAAGTTGGAACTCAGGTCTTCCTGACTTCAGACTTAGCACTCTATCCACTGAACTGCCTGGCTATCTCTCCCAAAGGATTACTACTAGGCAAAAGATCTTTTCTTATAAGCCTTCTAGATAATAATTCCTTTAATGGGGAGGACAGAGAAACTTTTGGAGTATGTTTATTTTAGAGGTATAAATTTCAAATAGAAATGACCCTTGTGGGCCACCTATTGTCTTAGAAAACCATAAATTTGCAATACTTATGCTGTATTGCATTTTTATGGATTCTGTTAAATTTTTCTCAATTAGCTTTTAATCTGGTTTTGGCACTCAGGAGGTTTGTGGGTCTCAAATTTGATACCAGAATCTGGAGCCTTTCTCAAATAGTTCTCCCTCATATCCTTTAGTCAGTTTATTCTTTTCTCCAAAAGCTATTAAGGGAATGTTATAGTCATAGGTGAAAGGTTAATATTGGGAGCCAGGGTCTCTAAGCTGTTTGACACAGTCACAGAAAGAAGACTCAAGGCAGTCACACTGCCTGATGGAACAACATTTCCTTCTTCAATATACATAGGGATTTCATGCATACCAATATTTATAGGTTTATTATTGATTACAATATTTACTCACCCTCATAGTGGAATGACTATAAAGGAAGGATTTCAGAAAAATTCCTTGAATAAAACAGATTGTAAACTCTGTCCAAATTTAACAAGACTGTCTCTCCCTGAGGCATACAAAAGGCTTCAGCATTAGGAAATCTCTGGAAAATCCAACACTGGGAATTCCAAGGAGATGTCAGAATATAGATGGGAGAAAACAGATACAAGATGGGTCAGATAGAATTCCAGGGAAATTGATAGCTTTCCCCCCTTACCATACACAGGAATATATGAAAAGATGGTGATAAAATAGTTAGTATATGTGACTGATATGTGAATTCTAGCAGCCTTAGTTTCATGGGAAAGAATAAAAAAGTCACAGAAACTGTGGTTTCTACCAACAAGGCCTGAAAGAAAAATTGGTTATTGTAAGAGTTAACAGATGGGTGAACAAGCATAAAAACCCTCACTATAGATTGTTAAGGAAGTGTATCAAAAAACATTAATTACACAAAAAATGTAAAAATCTTTCCATTAAAAGAATTGCTTAATTAATAACTTTAAATGAAATAACAATTATACAATATTGTAATAAATAAGTAACAGACAGGTTAAGGTCATCATGGTGTCAGTAGGGATAAGAAATCAATTAACTATATGATTATTACTTAAACTTGTAACCACATGATTAAAACTTGTAACCATATGAACTATATGATTGTTGATGAAAATTGTACATTCTTGTAACCAAGGAAATGATCTCAGCTTGCTTGCTTGAAACATACATGATTCTGAAACTATAAAAATAAATCCAAGTAGCTGACAGTCAGTCAACCTGCTCCTGCCTTTACCCACTTGTTGACTCAACTTATTTCGCCGACTCTATCCCTCCTGTCAGGTTCCAAGGAACCCTTGGAGGCTGAACCCCCACAGGTTAAAGTTCTATCAAATATTAAAAATGAACTATAAATGGAAGTGAGAAGTTCAGGGAATAAGTAATGCGATCTCTTGCTTTAGTAATGAGATAAATAACTCATTGGGGTACCTTTTTGTGATAATTTTAATTTGGGTGGTGACAGGAGAGAGTAAAACTATGATTCAATTGCTAATTGTGGAGTTTATGTTCAAGTAAATTTGCCACTCATTAAATCTGTTGGGCTGACATCCCCAGAGACTGAAGCACACTATTTAATTGCATTACATATGATGTTTTCCAGCCTGCTTTACATACACTGTCCTGGTAATTGACTTTGCTCTGAAATTGTTTCTATTTATCAGTGAGTGGACACTCTGGTTTCATAATGTCTATAAGCCAGAAAGAATTCAAGGGGTCACTGATTCCTCCAAATTACAAAAATGATTCATAAGCATTGAATTTGTGTCTCCTCTGAATAGAAAGAAATAAGTATTCTACTACACAGAGAGAAAGAAACTATTCATGAAAATGCTCTAATCCTTAGCACTTTAGTGGTTTAAAGGAACCATTGGAAGTATCAAATCCAACTCCTTCCTTTTTTATACATGAGGAAGCTGAGGTATGGTGGTCAGAGAGCTAACATTTAAAACCAGATATTTCTGATCCACCAGAATTCTACTTTCTATACCATGTTGTACCTCAGCAACCTCAGGTCTAAACCTCTTCAAATATAACTGGTCAATTTTCAGAAGTTTAATCCTTGGATTGCTCTTGAAAATTTTCTGTTTTTTAGGACTTACATTCAATATGCCCCCTAGTATAAACAAGTTTGTGCAATGTATAGAGCACTTGGCTTGAAATCAGAAAAACTCATCTTCATTAATTCAATCTCCACTAGCTGATGCTGGTGGAAAAGTTACTTAACTCCCTTCAACTCAGTTCCTCATCTATAAAATAAGATGAAGAAGGAAAAATAAACTATTCCAATAAATTAGGTTCACAGAAATTTGAACATGCCGGAAAAACAAACAATAACATAGCCTTTGGGAACTCTGAGACATCTTGCCACACAGATGGAACAAAGTTTTTGTGGAATTTGCACATCAATAGTTTTTTTGAACTAAATTATAATTTTTCAATTATTAAACATATTTTTCTTCCCACCACCCCCCCAACAAAAAAGAAAGAGGAGAAAAAACCTTGAATAAATAAGAATAGTTAAGCAAAACAAATTCTCATATTGACTATGTTTAAAAACCTGTCTCATTACTCACAGTACTCCATCACATCTCTGTCAAGAGTTTAATCTCTCTCTGCCTCAGTTTCTTCACCTGTAGAATGGAGATAATATTAGCATACCTCCTAGGATAGTTGTAAGACTAAAAAGATATTTCTAAAATTCAAAATGCCCTGCAAATGCTAAATAACATTGTTATTTGGATTTTAATGTGCTTGTGCTATTTGACTCTAAAGACTAGTTAAAGAGAAATGGTTCTAAGTTGAAAAGGGGAAAATTTAGAATTCATAACACTGACAACTCTGAAAAAAAAATGGCTACATCCTCTTGGATTTCTTCAAAAAAGCCTGGATAACTATTTCTTAAATATGCTATGGAAGGACAGCTCGGTCAGATGTGTGCTGAACTAGATGGCCATTGAAGTCTCTTCAAATTCTCATCTCTCTCTCAAACTAGTGTATAAATAGGTCTCTATTTACAGAAAATTAGTATTTAGTTAATCAAGATATACATTGAATGTAAATTTCATTTCAGGAATTTGGATAGAGTTAATCACTGCTTCATTAGAATATATTAAAAAAATCAACCATGAAGAGATTAATTTAAATTACTTGGTTTTAAAGTTTCTTTAGATTCATTCCTTCCCACATTACATGGAACAAGGCTCAATTCAGTGCATAATGAAATCAAATTAATCTTACTTCTTAACATCTTTTCTCTCCATTAATTCTTCCTCTAGTCTTAAATAAATTAATGAAGCATAAAGAAACAGAAGCTATAACAACCGAGAAACCCCCTGAAGGTTTATTGACAGATTTAGAAAGAAGTACATATAGACACACACACACACACACACACACACACACACACACACACACACACACACACACACACACACACACACACACACACACACACACACAAACACACCTAAACTCATGGTTTCTCTAGCACTAAGACTCCCCCTAGAAAGGTTATTGCTGTAGGCTATATTATCCTAAAGTTTGTAAGGAGGAAAATGCTATTATCAAGCTCTCAGAAGTCTTTAGCTCAAGCAAGCATTTTCTTTAGGTTGGTGATTAAAATTTGTCATTATATTTTGAATGTTTCCAATTTTATTAGCTAACACAATATAAATCAATAACTATGCCGTATTTTCTGTTTTGTTGCAATGAGCCCAAGTTGCAGAATGTTAATGTTTATCTTTCCTGTTCTTACTCTTGTCAAGGCAATGTTGTACATAGAGAGAATCAGTGAGTATAAATTTGAATCCTTGCTCTGACACTTACCTGGATGGCCTTGGGCAAGTTATGCAAACTCTTTGAGCTGAGTTTCATCATCTATGAAATAAGGGGTTTGGACTTCTCAGTACCAGAGATCTGCTGATCCATTTCCAGAAATGGGATAATTATATAAGAGGTTAAATGGCAGTTCTAGGTAGGCCTGGAATCAGGAAGGCTTGAGTTCAGATCTAGCTTCATATATTTACTAGTTGTATGACCCTAATCTTGTTTGCCTTAGTTTCCTCTTCTGTAAATTGAGCTGGAGAAGGAAATGGCAAACCACTACACTATTTTCTCCAAGAAAACCTCAAGTGTCAGACACAGCTGAAAAATGATTGAACAATCAACTAGCAAGACTACTCTTAGAAAGTTCTTCCTTCAGAGAGCAGCAATGGAGTAGAGAGTTACAGAGAAGTAATTTTAGGTTTTAGGATAGAATAAACTCCATAATATCTGAAGTTATATCAAAGGCACAATGTACTTCCTTGGGAGTTATTGGTTTTCTTCTCACAATAAATCTTTGCACCAATCACCACTTGTGATATGGAAGAGATTATTTTGGGAAATCATTTGGAAGGAATGACCAATGAAATCCCTTCTGCTTCCAAAAAATATATATATTCTATTATTCTGAGGCTATACCTCATACCTGATTCCCCTAGTAGAGATGATATATAAACTTCATTCAGGTTTGCTATCTCCATGTATGACGAGTAATACCTAAATATCTAGATCCTCCTAACTCCACCCAGACCCAAGGCCTCCACCTTCTTCAATTGGTGGGACCCTCACTAACTTCCATTTGGTAGTCAAAGCATAATCTCCTCTAACCTGAATCAGATCCATAGACAACAGACTCTTCCATCTGCCCCTCACTTTTATGTGTCATTGAAAGTTGGACCAATTTAGCAATCCAGTGATCCCAGGTCTCCTTGTCAAACAGTGTTGGGAAGAGGAGTCACCTAGTCTACAGTTTTGAATTAAATGATATTTGATATGTGCAATTCATCCCCCTACCTATCACCTTCCATGTACTTTGGGAAGGAACTGTTAGGCAATGGCTTATCCTCCTTTGTTGACTTGAATCTATCAGGATTATCTTTATCTAATTATTAAAGTTATCAAAAACACTGGCCCCATCTTGAAGTCAGTGATGATCACCAGTGAGCAGTCCTTCAACATCACATATTTAATAAACTCCTTTCAATTCTCTTTGTCCTGAGTTTTGTCTCTTTAAACAGGATGAAAGCCTGAACAAAGAATTTTCCTTTTAATGGTGTCATCTCCATTAGAAAGTAATCTCTTCTAGAGAAGAAACTGTCATTTTACTTTTATTTATATTCATAGCCATTAGCATAGTACATAGCAAATGCTTAATCACTATTAATCTGTGAATAGTTTTACATACATGTTAATTTTATATCATTCTGTATATATAAAAGTCTAAATCCCCATTACAGAGAGTTATGTCTTGAGTGGGGTAGGAGCAAAAAAAAAAAAGAAAGAAAAGAATAAAAGGGAGTCAGGGTATGTGTATATATTTATATATGTCTATATATGTATTATATGCCTATATATGTTATATATAGATATATGTATGTGTATATATATATATGTGTATGTGTGTGTGTGTGTGTGTGTGTGTGTGTTGTGTGTGTGAGTATATGCATGCATGTATGCCAAGGGATTCGTGGGAAAAAAGAACAGTAACAATAATAATAGCTAATATTTAAATAATACATTTAAGGTTTTTAAAGTGACAAATATTATCTAATTCTCTATGAATATATATTTGAATATATTTTTAAATCTTTGCCTTAATTTAGTTACACCCTATTTTCAAATAATCTTTGTTGACCTCTGTTATCACATTTTTTTCCTCACACTGATCCTTCATTCCATTAAAATCCCCAGATTTTTTTCTAGAGAAATTGTTTTCTAGTTCCATTACCCCATCCTGTATTCATAAAGTTGATTTATTTTGGTAAAACTCCATTTATCTACAATACATTTTGTCAGTTTATTTGGCTTTATGTAAACTGACACTTTGTGCTATCAATAGTTACTACACTATCTATGCCTTAAGTGACTGATTAAAAAAAAGTTAAACAATATAGAATCAAATGGTCATCTATGCACTCCATAGGAGACCTCTTTTTAATTGGATATCATATTATTGAATAACTATTTTGGGGGTTCCATCATTCAACCAATTCAGCTAATTGTAATAATAAAAATGGGGGGGGGGGCAGCTAGGTGGCATAGTGGATAAAGCACTGGCCCTGGAGTCAGGAGTACCTGGGTTCAAATCCCGTCTCAGACACACTAGCTGTGTGGCCTTGGGCAAGCCACTTAACCCCATTTGCCTTACAAAAACCTAAATAATAATAATAATAATTAATAATAATAATAAAATGGTAATGCTATACCCTGCAATTCATTCACAACTCTGAAAGAAGCATTTAACTCAATTTAACATTAGTCTAAATCCAAGTCATTTCTAGCTTAGAGAAATGTTTAAACTGACATAGTCCACCATGACCTCTCACTACCCTACGTCCTTGAACATTACTCTCTACATAAAATTTGCAGTAACATTTATACGAATTGTAAACATACAAAAAGTTTACCATGTTAAACTACAGTTTTGATTTAATATTCCAAAACTTTCTACTACAACTATTCAAACACTTGGATTCTTTGCTTTATCAATATCCTCAAAGATTGAAAGAACTTCTTTCCTGAATGAATATCTGAATCTTAAAAATGGAAAAGAAGACAATCCCCTTCAGTGGGTCATGATTCCTTGCAATAAATGGCTCATGACTACTTAGTCCAGAGTGATTAAAATCATTTTTTATTAAGACATCTTAATAAATGACACACCTCTCTCAAGGGGAGAGGGTCCTAAAATCCAGAGCTGCTATGCACTTTGAAAGGCTTTGTTCCTTCCCTGCCATGCCACAAATCTAATTGATACATTAGTCCCCATACATTTTCCCCACCCTACTCATTATACTCATGAGCTAAAACAGCTACAGACCCTAGGTTAACTCAGAACCAGGTGGGGCAAACCTGACCTAATCTCAGGTTTTAATCAAATTGAAGCTAAATCTTTTGTCTAAATCTTTAAGTCTTTAAGTTAATCGCCCATAGGCGATAATACAGGTAGACCCCAGTCTTTGTAAAGTAAGCTAACAATTCTCCCTTCACTTTCCAGTGGAACCCAAACATCCCCATATTCCTCACATTCCATTCATTTTGGAGTATGGGAGGCAGGGAATAATCTTAATCTAGACAAGATTTAATAGTTTTTTGTTGTTGGGCTGTTTTTTTTTTACCCTTAATTCATTTCCTATTTAAGATGTTGACTTTTCTTATATCTACCTAAGAAAAAAAATCTGGAAATTTTAAACTAGAGAAATTATTTCTTAATATTTCTAAAGAAATAGAAAAAGGGTTTTTCAATATACCTCTACAATCCTTTCATCTAGTCCATATCTCTCTATTTTACCCAGAAGGAAAGAATGAGAAAACTTACCAAATGTTTTGTTAAGAACATAGTTCAGCTAATTTCCAGAATTGTTCTGCTCTCCCAGTTTAGGTTCCTACTCAACAAAGAAAATAAGGTAAATTTAGTATGACTTGGTCTTGATAAGGGCACTGAAACAATTTGAGATCCCTGTTTCCTTTTCTCATTGTCTCCTCATTAGATATTTTATAATTATACTAGGAATCACAGGTAATCACAATAGTCCCTAATTTGTGGGTTTCAATTTATTCTTTTTTTAAAAATTATGCTAACAATTATTTTTCAGTCTAGTGGTACCATTCTCATTCCATGTATTCTGTCAGAGATCACTTTCATTGACTCAGTGATCATGTCTATCCATTCTTTTAAAAGATAGTATAATATTGATCTGAACTCATCAAAAGCACCAAGGTATTCTCCTACTTTCTCTTCATATTCCTTGGTTACCATTTTGACTTTAGTAATTTTTGCTCCCTTATCTGGGAAAGCAGAAAGAAAATAATATTTGAAAAGTTCTTTCCTTCTTCCTGGCATCATATAACTATGCTGTTCATGTAAGCAAAGACAGCTTCAACTATCTTCTTTTTTGTCAATATTTGTTTTTCTATTTTCCATGACTTGATTAATTTCATTGTTTTCATTTAGTATTTCTAAAATTCTTCTAAACTATAATTTTATGTTTTTTCTTCTTTATTTGATCTTGTTTCAAATACATAAGACACACATATACTCACATATACATATATATGTTTGTACATATCAAAATTCTGATTTGGCAGTTGAGTTCTTTTGAATCCACATTGGTCTCCCCTTTTTCCTCATACATTATATGTACTGAAATTCATTTTTATGATCTTCTTGTCCCATCCATAGGATGATATCCTCTATTCTCTTCCTCTGAATTTTCTGAAATACTCTCCTACAATTGAAAATTAGCTCCAGCTTTGTTCTCCTTGACCATAAACTGTAAGAATGGTCATTCTGAAGTAGGGGAAATATTGGATAGAGAAATATGTTTTATAGTTAGTAATCTGTACTGACCATGTATCCCATTGTCCAAATATGAGAAGAGCTCAATGAACTTTACTTTAGTAAAGTATCTTGCCCTTCCCTGGCATGGAAAACTGATAAATCCCTGCCCTCAGGCACAAAAGCTCCTATCAAAAAGGATCCCTACTTTAACCTGAAAGGGTTTAAGGACCTACCACCCCTCATCTAGATATCTCTCATTACCTCATCTCAGCTCTTTGAGCTACTGCCCCTCATCAACATATCTCCATCCACTTTTGAGCTCCTTAAAAGTTCAACTGGCTCCTCAGCTGAGTTGTTCCTCATCCTTTGGAGAATGGCCTGCTCTCCTATATGACATCTCATGCTCCTACTACCCTTCTTTTCCTTCTTATATCATCTGCTTGTCTTCCTTTGGAGCGCAGCCTGCTCTGGAAAACATGATTGCCCAAACTCTCACATCCTCTTCTTACTTTTATTGAAACTCATTATCTTGTGCTTCCACGCAGTACTTGACCTGTAAACTTTTTTTATTAGTTTGTGGACTTTTTGTGCATTGTGTAAATTGTTTGTGAAACATTTGAATTAACATCTAAGCCTTTCTTAATGATCAGAGTCTGAGAAATTGCTGAATCAGGCACAAAACAAGCATCTATAGGTAGATCCTTAAGCCCCACCCCCTTTCCTGAAACACTTTCTCTATCTTCAATTCCACTCCAAACTTCCCAACATTTACCAAAACAACCACCATTTCCTCCCTGTTTTTGAAAATTATCTACAAAATTACATGCAAAATGGTTTCCTCTAATTGATTCCTTACCTTTGCCTAGGAAGTTAAATCAAGATATTATTGTCTTCTCTGATTTTCGGAAGAGACAGACACACAGAAAGACAGTAAGACAGAGAGACAGAGAAATAGGGAAAGACAGAGACATCTAAATGCAATGTACTGGCTACTTTCTTAGATTTTGTTTCCTGCATGATTTCTAAACACCTTTACTTCTGGTCTTCTTCCTACATTATGATTACTCTCCATAATCACTTCAAAGATAGCTTTCTCCCTCATCTGTCCATTTCAATTTAAAGATCCTTTAATTAGATTTGTAAGTCAACAAGCTAATACAGTCTCAGTGAACCTTATTAGGTACTCTCAATTCCTAGATAGTCATTTCTATATTTTAAACCATGCTCTAGAAATTCAAATTATAATCCCAAGTCATTTTTAAAACACGCAATTCATTGTCTCCCTAAACCTTCTCTTCTCCAATCTAACCATATTTAGTTTTTTCAACCAATCCTTGATCTTGAAGTCATTCAAAATTCTAATCAATGTTCTCTGGTTATTTTAGGGCATCTGGGTGGTGCAGTGTATGGTGCATGTTTAGACACCAAGTCAGGAGATTTGGGTTCAAAATTCCCATTGATATGTAACCTTACAAGTCATTTATTATCTCAGTCTCAGTTTCCTCTTGTATAAAATGGGAATAAAAATACCAGCAAGACTGTTCTGAGAATGAATTGAGAAGATACAGATAGATGAGAGAGAGAGAAAGGGAGAGAGACAGAGAGACAGAGAGAGAGAGGGAGTGTTTTGTGAAGTTTAAATAATTATAAATATTAGCTATTACTATTTGTCTTTCCTAACATCTGACATGTAGAACCAAAACAATTTGTACTGGTGGAAAGAATACTGGACAAGGAATTGATTGGAAACATGAAATTTAACTTTGGATTCTTATATTGTCTTTGTAATTTTGCTATAATCCCCCTCTTTGGGTTCTCACTTCCTCATGAATCAAAGTGTTTAAACTATATATTCTCTAGGATCTAAGATCCTTATGTCTAATACCATGTATCTATGAATGATGCTATGAATTCAAAGTGAACAGCTGATGATATGAACACAGAAGAAAAGGCAAAGGAGAGAAGGATATTTTGAGTAAAGATAATAACATTCAACACTGTTTCAAAAACTGAAATACATTTTGTCCTTTCTTGGATAAAAATATTTTGAATCAAGTACAATCTATTAAATGTGCATAGGATTATACAAGTTTTAGTAAAAGTTCTCTAGGTTAATTCACTTATCATTTATCATTTTTAAAGGGAATCTGAATGTTCTTCTAAATGTTCTAAATCTAACTTGCTCCTCTGAGAACCCACAATCATAGTTACTGCTGACTAAATAGCAAAATGTTTTCTTTGAATTATTATTTGAAGTCTTGTGAACTTAGCCAAATTATCTAGGTGATGGAGATCTTTGTAAATTTCTTTTGAATAAGACTCCCCCCCCATATTTTGTTACTCCTAATCTTGATCTAACATAGCTTCTCAGTTTAATGTTCCAACTTTGTGTAATGAATGTCATTACTTAAGAGAACCACTAGAGGAATGATAGCTTGGAAAAACCAATGTGGCTTCTTTATTGTATCTTGGTGATTTGGAGCAATACAATAGGAACTCAATTATAAGATTCACAGAGTCAATTATGCTAGTCCTTTGTATTAATTTTAAGAGAACTATGGAAATGAAAATCAAATGATGTATATTATGGTGATGATGGTGGTGGTGATGATGATGATGATGATGATGATGATGATGATGTTGTTTTTCTTTCCTCCTTGAAGAAGACCATCACATCAGGTAAGGGATGACAAGTACAAGTAAATTGGATTTGAGTGAGGGGATGCTGGGTATGTCACCAACCTTACTTTCTTCTTCTGGAGGATCTGGGCCTATGGTCAGATTATGTATCAAGACAATTGGGGATGGCCTGGATGTGAGGAATCAGGTTTAACTGGCTTGCCCAAGGTCACACAACTAGTAAATGTCAAGTTTCTGAGATTGGATATCAACTAAGGTCCTCCAGACTCTGGGATTGGTGCTCTATCCACTGGTGTATATTATGGCTCTAAAATTAATGAAATTGTTTTCTGTATCAAATGCATTCTTTGTATCCCTTAGGAAATACATACTCAATAATGGAGTTATAAGGAGAGAAACTCAAGGCTGGGCAAATTCATTTTGGAAAAGGAATGGGAGTAGTTGTAGATAGTGTCTGAAAAGTACTAAAATGGTCAGTCAGTGCCCTTCAGAGAGTCCTCTGAAGTAGATGATTAGCTAGGATTGTGCCTTTGGAGTAGAAGAAAACAAAGCACAGAAATAACATTTGTCCTGAGGGAGAATATATCCTATCACATAATAGCACCTAGAACAAAGACTATTACTCCCCATGATAGTTTCAGCTCTACTCATACATACCTGACACACACTATATATTACATTGAAAATGCTTATTACCAGATGGAAGGGAAAAAAAACATGACAATAGACCAAATTGCAAAATCCAAATGAAATGGAGAAAGTCATTTAAACTGAAATATAAAACTGAACTCAGTTTCAGTCTCAGGACTCTTAAAACTTGAATGGTTATGCAAAAGTTCAAAAAAATTATCATTTGCAGTGCCTGCCTTTCTTAATAATTTTTAGTTTCAGGAAAAACTGACCCTTTGTTCAATCTTGTCAGTTTAAATTCTATTTTGAGAATTTACAGACACAGAGAAGAACAGTGAAAGTAGGAGTAGGAGGCATAATGAGAACACATGGAGAGATGTGTAAATGAAAAATAAAACAAAATGAAATCATTGGATTTCAAAATAGATGTAATGGAAGTAATCTACCTGATTTTGTTTGGAATTCTAGAATTGGAGCATTTTAGGGCAAAAAGGGAAGTTAAATATTATCTAAGAAAACCTGCATTTTATCAATAAGAAAACGGAGGCCCAGCATAAAAAAGAGCTGCTATAAATATATTTGTAGAAATAGGTCCTTTCTTCTTTTTTCTGGATGTCTTTAGGATATAGACCTAGCAGGGTTGTTCCTGGTATGTAGAGTTTTATAGGTCTCTGGGCACAGTTCCAAATTGTTTGGATAAAGTTTTCAATCCCACCAGTGATATACTAGTGCCCCACTTTTCACATTCCCTCCAACATCTAATAATTTGTTTGGTCATATTAGATAATCTGTTTCAATTTATATTTCTCTAATCAATAGGGAGTAAGGGCATTTTTTCATATAACTATACATAGTTTTGATTTCTTTGTCTGAAAACTGTCTGTTCAGATTCACTACATCTCTAAAGAGGTCTACACCAGACGTTTTGTCCACCAATGGAATCACAAAGCCAAGTTAAAAAAATAGTATTTATAAACACTTGCATTTATAAAAATTGTATGCCTTTCAAAGCTCTTACATATTAAAGACTTTTCAAACCTCATTGAAATGATTAAGACAGAGCAGCTAGGTGGCGTAGTGGATAAAGCACCGGCCTTGGAGTCAGGAGTACCTGGGTTCAAATCCAGTCTCAGACACTTAATAATTACCTAGCTGTGTGGCCTTGGGCAAGCCACTTAACCCCATTTGCCTTGCAAAAAAAACCTAAAAAAAAAAAGAAATGATTAAGACACATGTTATGATTTTTTCAGGGAAATGATGAAATAGTTGAACCCAGAGAGAATGAACACTGTCCTCAATGCTAAAAGTATGACTAGTTAATTGTAGACCTAGAACTTAAGTCTCCTGATTTGTAGTGCAGGAGGGGTATTTTTGCCATATCATGCCAGTCCTAAAATCAGATCCCAGGACTAGATAATCCTATCTTCTCTATGCTCTGAGAACTTGCATTTTTTCAGATTATGTAAATCCTTTTTACTTGAGGTATGCAGAAAATCTCTAAGGCTTCCTATGATTTTCAAAGGTGATAAAAAGCTGTTTTCCCTTTTATCTGTTGTCTTCATTGCTTTTTAAAGTCTTTTCTCAAACTCTGCCTTCAAGAGTTTCCAGTTTACCTTCACTTTAGAACTATAAAGCAACTTCAATTTATCTTCATTTTTCAGATGCGTCCATTTTTGAAGCTCCTTAGGATCTTTTTGAGAGCAATCTTCTCCTTAACTTAACTGAGTCCAATTTCCTAGGTCTCTACTTCATTCAAAATTTTCTTCCTTATTCTTTTCTCTCAAGTATTGGTGTCATTGAGAAATAGTGATTACAGTCTTACCAAGTACTCATTCAGAGTTCTGAGACCTCTGAAATAGACACTCCTGAGATATTAGGAAAAAGATATAAAGCAGTAAAGTGGATAGAGCACTTGTCCCAGAGTCAGGAAGACCTGAGTTCAAACATAATCTCATATTCTTACTGCGTCATCCTGGGCAAGTCATTTAAACTCTGTTTGCCTCAGGTTCTTTTGCTGGAAAATGGAAATAACAGCACCTGTCTCTCAGAGTTGTGAAAGTCAAATAAAAAAAAAATTTCCAAAGTATTCCACACAAGAAAAAAACAAACTAGAAACAACCTAGAAATTCAGATTCTCACTTTTTTTTAATTTTTAATGTTTTACATTCACTCTGGGCAGCCTCAGAGTGGAAAAAAGAAGGGCCCTTATTAAGGCTTTCAGCTACTATCTTTCTTCCCTACAGATTAGTTGTACCAATTCTCTGATTATGGTAATATAGATGTGACTTGGAATTTGCTATTTATTTTTGGTACTATTTTTTCTCTTGATAGTCTGACAGACCCTGAATTTGTTGATTAAAGGGTTATCGTTTAAAGTCCATAGCTTTAGGCCAGTCTATGTCTGAGAACACTGCCAAACTACAGGCCATATTTTGTTGTTCATTACTCTTTAATACATTTATCATGATGTATTTTCAGATACTGAGGCAATCAATGTATTCCATAAATCAAACAAATGAATAAATTATTGTTTGTTTGATTTCTGTTTTTTATTGAATGGCTATGATTGATGATTTCCCTCTAAAATTTGTATTTTTCTAAGTGGAATCTCTGTTAAATGTCTAACTATCAAACATTTACTCTTCTGCTTTCTCAGTTTCTAATAACTCTGCACATTTGATTGATGCATATTAATTCCACTTTCTGATCACTGAGGTTTTTCAAAAACTGAACATTAAACTGCTGGCTCTAATCATGGTATCCTAACACCCTCACAAAGTACTTCAGGAAGCTATTATGCATAACATTCTTTAAAGTCATTGACTTCTCTATTTTAAAGCAAAGCACTTTGACCAAACTTTTGGTGTTGGATATATTGGCATGGTAGAACCCAATGTTTTCCTAGGAAAGAAAAGGAGGCAGTTGGAGTGATCCCAAGTAAGACAAGATTTGTTCTTAGTCATCTGATGCCATTTTCAATGCATAGAGATCAGGGTTCAACCAACAAGAAAAGGGTGATTACTATTGCTAGTGGGTGACAATGGAACTGTCACTTTAAGTCGATTTGTTTTATCCTGAGAGGAACTAGATGAGGTAAGCCTTAGGCAAGTGGGGTGGGGGTGGGGGAACATGGCCACAATTGAGTGGATGACTTTGTACCTTCTTTTTGTAGGAAGAAGAAAATCAGATAGGGAGGGACTTTTGATATAAAGGTGCAAAAGACTTCTTCTAGTATACTATGACATCTGGCATAGGTATTACCAGGAGAATAAGGGAGGATATGATGTCAAGACATCACCATCACCATAACATTTATATAGAACTTTATATTATCTATTTTATCCTCACCACAACCCTGAGAAGTAGGCATTGCTATTATTACGTATTACAGATAAGGTAACTGAGGTAGAAAACAGATGAATGATGATCATGTAGGTGGTGGGATTTGACCTTAAGTCTGAGGTGAGATTTGAACTCGGGTTTTCTTGGCTCCAGGTCTAATATTTTATCCACTATGCCACCTGGTTGCCTTTAGGTGTTATAATAAATATCACTTAAATAAGTATATGTTTGAGCAGAAAACTTTTATTAGAATGTAATTAGAGAAAATGGTTTCATATTGGATTATATACGGCTATGTGACATTCTTTAGTCATTTTATATATAATTGTATCCTACCCCATATATTAGATAATGAAATCTGTGAGGTCAGGATGACTTCATTCTCCTTCTTCCTATTTCTTTTCCCTAAAACTTCTATGTTCAAGGTTTATTCTCTCCATTTTAGTTACCAAACACTTTCAAATTAAAGGAAAGAAGAAATCAGAGAATAAGAATGAGACACTGCTGAATAAGAACATAATATAACGGATAAGATTGTGATATTAGAGTTAAGAAGACCTGAGGTTTAATCCTCCAACAGAAATTCACTAGCAGTGTGATCCTGAGCAAATCACTCACCTCTCTGATCTTCAGTTCCTTCATCTGTAATATAGAGTTTGGACTTGTTTATTCTAACAGCTCTATATCTATAACCCAAAAAACTTCCAAATACCCCCAATCCATGTAGACTGAAGGTTGCTCCAGTCTTGCTGGTACAGAGTACTGCTTAGTTAAGTGCAAATATATTTTTTTAGGGTTTTTTTTTTTTTGCAAGGCAAATGGGGTTAAATGGCTTGCCCAAGACCACACAGCTAGGTAATTATTAAGTGTCTGAGGTCGGATTTGTACCCAGGTACTCCTGACTCCAGGGCCAGTGCTTTATCCACTACATCACCTAGCCGCCCCAATATGTTTTTTTTTTTTAATTTGCTAACATTTAAGTATTCTATATAGGTTGTCTGAATACAAGCCTAAATGAATTCATAGAAATTTGACTATCAGGGCAGGTAGGTGGCGCAGTGGATTAGATCACCAGCCCTGAAGTGAGGAGGACATGAGTTCAAATGTGACCTCAGACACTTAATAATTATCTAGCTGTGTGACTTTGGACAAGTCATTTAACCCCACTGGCTTGCAAAAAAAAAGTTTGAGTATTACTCATTTTCAAATAGTTTCTTTCAAAGATTATCTATTATGTGAGAGACATAGGTTCTAAATCTGTAGAAAGAGTAGCAACACTGACAAAAATCACATATTCTTGTAACATAAGTAATCTTTTAGCTACCATTTGTAACAGAACTCTAAGGAACATATAACTAAAGAATATGACTTTCTAAATGTATCAGAACAATAAAGAGGGATGACTAAGGAACAGCAATGGGAAGGTCTGAATGAGTTCTCCAGGAATGGAAAGATTAATAATAGAAAGTTTAGAGAAATGTCAAATTAAGAAAGTGTAACAAAAATGAAAACAAGAAAGAAAGAAGTTGAATAAGGGAAAATTGAGAAAACTCCTAAAAAAATTTAATTTAAAGTGACTAAATCAGGAAGTGATCAATCCAGACCAGCCACTTCAATGAAATGAAGGGATGAGTCTGGACAAGTCAGCTAGGAAAGCCTTGCATTTTGCAATGGCCAGGGAAAGAGGGAAATAATGGCTACACAGGAGATGAAATGAGATGGAGTTGAAAAAATACAGTTTATTGTGCCAACTAGATTGCGTGAATATAAGGTATAAAAATAAAATAGGTCATGAGAAACTATTTTCCTTTCATTTGTCAAAGGTATATACAATTTGTTTCCCACCCCAGTCAAGGAATAGACATGCAGTAATGAAAACTGACTTCACCTAATTAATCCTGAAGGGCTCACTGTGGCACAGGGATATAGCAAATCATAGGAAAAATATAGCAATAAGGGAAAAAAATAATCTATATATGGCATAAAGAAAAGTCCCCTACAAATTCAGACTATCCAAAACAGAATTAGATACCTCCAAAAGTGGTAGAATTCTTCAAGCAAAGACTGGGTACCCACTAAGCAAGGTTATCACAGATGAGGAAATGATGATGACAATTTGTCCTTTGTTCTCAAAAAAGACTATGACATTTGGGGATGTGATGCCATGACAAGCGTGTAACCTGGATTTGAGAAAGGGGATGCTATACTAAGTCACTAAACTCACTTTTTCCTCCAGATCCATCTGGGTCCTGTAGCCAGATGTGAACCAGGACAACAGGAGATGGCCCTGTATGTGAGACAATTAAGGTTAAGTGACTTGTCTAAGGTCACACAGCTAGTGAGTATCAAGTGTCTAAGGTCAAATTTGAACTCAGGTCCTTTTCACTCCAGGACTGTCTTTGGAAAAAAAATAATTCAAAACAGTTGCTTTTGTTGGGGAAAAAAAACCTGCACGTATGCAAATTGCTTCCATAGTACTGGCAATATAAAAGTTCAGTATTCTATGATTCCTCAAAAGATTAAGAATCCTTTGGTCTAGGCTAAGAGGTATTAGAGTCAAGAAGCTCTGGGTTCCCATCCTGCTTCTGACACATAATAACTATCAAGTCACTTAATTTCTCAATGCCTTAGGAAGGTTTTTTTGGGGGGAGGGGGTGTTTTGTGACACAATGGGGCTAAGTCACCTGCTCAAAGTCACACAGCTAGTAAGTATATGAGATCGGATTTGGAACTTATATCCTTCTGATGCCAGGACTACTGTTTTATCCCCCATACCACCTAACTGTTCAGAAATTCTTTAAGAATAGACTTTACATAAAAGTTGCAAAGTTTTTTGGTTAGATGAAATTTCTACCTTTCCAATTCCTTAAATCCATGAAAACTCAAATAGAGAGAAAGAGACTTATATTAAGAAAAAGGAGAAACAGCTAAGTGGCCCAGTTAATTTTTGTATTGCATAAGTAAAGCTACAAAAATCACAGAGTTATAAGAGTTGTTCAGGGACAATTTAATAATTCCTAGTAAGTGATTCCTAGTTTTTTGGCAAGTTTTTAAATTAGGCATCCAAGATAAGAAAAAGTCTCTATCCTGTTTCTAAAACTTCCTGAGACAGTTACCTATAATAACCCTCCAGTATACATTTCAGTGAATTACAGCCCTCTTGGGCAAAGAGTTCTTCCTTCTCCTTTAACCTCTATATGTAGTTTATTTAAACTTATGTTCTCTTGTTCTGGAATTACAGGTAGATAGAATTTTTCAATAGCCTATTTCTACAGTAATCAGGACCATTGAACAATCAATAGCATCCACAAGCATGTTCACTAAACTAATAGTCAAGGGCATCATCTTTTTTGTGAGGGTGGGGGTAATGTAGTAAAAACGGAATTGCTACCCACTCAGAAAAAGCAGACAGTAAAGAAGAGATAATAGGGATCTTCTTTCCCTTTTAACCAAAGAACAGGGAGAATCCAGCCCATTCTAAAACAACTTTTATCTAAACACTGCAGAAAAATACGTTTAGTATTTCAGTTACTGAAATAAAATTCATGAAAGGATAGTGATGAAAGATCAAAGCATTTTTTATATTTGTCTGGAATCCTAAGAAGTATATTTTGCTGTTTCATTCTAAGGAGAAAACAAATGGAAAGCTCCTTAATAAGCTATCATCAGAACAATTCATTTTCATGAAACTACTCAATGAATTTCAAATATTTAAACTTGATTTGAAGGATGATGGATTTCTCTTCTTGACTTAGATTCTGATGAAAATGGTGCTTAAGCTTTTCTTGATAGTTTGTCAAATGCTTAGAATATCAAAACACCAAAGACATTCAAATTGGGTCTGATTTTCTTGTTTATACATATCATATTGTGGCAAGCTTGAAACATGCTATCACTGAAGTAATCACTACAAGTTGGTTGTTTGAAAATGCAAATGAAAGCTACTTGAATTATAAATAAATGCAGAATTGACATTTAGTCCAAGAATCTGATGTTTTCTTCCTAAATAGAACCCTAAGGCTCTTATCTGTATATGGTTTAATGGAATTTGGGATGCATTCAATTTTTCGGTTTGATGGATTGGGGGTGAAGTAATGGCAGTGATCATGGTACCTTATCATTGTCTCCAAATCAAGACATTCAAAGAGAAAATAAAATTTGGGAAACCATCCAAATGTTTTGTTTAGGCAATAGTATTCAGTGGTAAAACTGTAGATTTGGGGGAAATGGATATCTAAATGTTTTACTAATAAATGTATTGTCAACTTTAATTTTTTGTTTGTTTGTTTGTTTTGCAAAGCAGTGGGGATAAGTGGCTTGCCCAAGGCCATACAGCTAGGTAATCATTAAATGTCTGAGTTCAGATTTGAACTCAGGTACTCCTGTGCTCTATCCACCTAGCTGCCCCAACTTTAATTTTTTTATGTCATGCTGTCACAACTTTCACATGAAATTTTTCATGAATGGACCTTTCCTCAGACAGTCAAAAAAATTTAAGCCTATGTAATACTATCATTCAATAAAATAATAATTACAATTAATAGGAATCATTTATTTAGCACCTTGTTTTGTAAAGTAATAATTATATGCTATCATCAGATCCTTCCAATAACCCTGTAAAATAGGTACTGTTATTTTCTCCTTTTTTGCAGAAGAGACAACCGATTTGAGTGAATAAGTGACTTATTCAGTATCACCTGGCTAGTGTCTGAGGTGTTACTTGAACTGAGGTTTTCCCAAGTCAAGCATCCCTGTCCATTGTATATCTAATTGGTTCCTGTGGAAAGTTTTCCTGTTCTCATGAGCCTGGGATTCTCCAAGACTTTGACATTAGAACACAGTTACTTTACAGTCCTCTAAAACATAAAAGTTTCACATATAGAATTGTATCGTTATTGACTGAGGATTAGATTAGATAAACTTGGAAAGACTCTATCTAGAATTTTTCAACATACTAGAAGAGTGCATGATTTCATTAGTGACAAAATATCTATCATCAATGAAAATCACAACCAGTTCCTCTTTTATTTTATTTTATTATATCTTTTCATTGATTAGCTTCACATACTGTTTTTAAAAGGAAGGAAGGAAGGAAGAGAGAAAGGAGAGAGGAAGGAAGGAAGGAAGGAAGGAAGGAAGGAAGGAAGGAAGGAAGGAAGGAAGGAAGGAAGGAAGGAAGGAAGGAAGGGAAGGGAGGGAGGGAGGGAGGGAGGAAGGAAGGAAGGAAGGAAGGAAGGAGAAAGGGAGGGAGGAGGGAGGGAGAGAGAGAAAGAGAGAGAGAGAGAGAGAGAGAGAGAGAGAGAGAGAGAGAGAGAGAGAGAGAAAAGAAGGAAGAAAGGAAGGAAGCAAGGAAGGAAGGGAAGGAAGGAGGGAGGGAGGAAGGAAAGATCAACCATGGCATAGCCTCTGGTAATAAGCTGTCTGAACTAAAATAGACTGGCCCTTGAATAAGTCATAAAGTTAGTTAATCTGTATTTAAAGCCTGGTGAGTTTATCTCTGAGTATAATTTAGTATGTTTCAAATGTGTTTGTAAGAGTAAATAGTAAGACTATACTAAAGGGGACCTCAACTTTCCTCTCTCAGAGGTTGGTACAACTGACCAAAGACATTAATAGGAAAGAAGATAAGGAGATGGATAGAAGTTTAGAAAAGTTAGATGTGATAAATTTCTATAGAAAAACTGAATGGAAATAGGAAGTGTATCTTTTGTTTTTCAGCTGTGCTTTTAGGGAAAAAAAACTGACCATGCATTAGGGCAGCTCACAAGCAAAAGCAGAAAAACAAATATAAAATGAATTCTTTTTTTTATACCATAATGCAATAAAATTACATTCAAAATGGGGCTAAGGAAATACGATAGATAGATAGATAGATAGATAGATAGATAGATAGATAGATAGATAGAGATTAGATAGAGAGATAGAGATAGATATGTATATATAAAATTGTAAAATAAATAATCTCACCCTAAAGAATGAGTGGATGAGTGGATCAAAGAACAAATTATTGAAATAATCAATAATTTCATTAAAGAGAATGACAACAATAAGACAATATATCAAATTTTATGGATTTTGAGTGGATAAGGATTAAGGAGTGGATAGGGGAAATTTTATATCTTTAAATACTTAGATAAAAAAATAGAGAAAAGACCAGATCGGTGAATTGAACATGGAACTAAAAACACTAGGAAAAGAATAAACTAAAATCAAAACATCAGATTTGAAGCCCTGAAAATGAAAGCAGAGATTAATAAAATTGAAAGTAAGAATATTTTTGAACAAATTGAAGAAACTAGGAGCTACTTTTATTTTAAAATATAAATAAAATACATAAACCATAGCTGAATTTAATTTTAATAAAAAAGAAGAAAATAAAATTACCAATATCAAAAAATGAACAGGGTGAATTTGAAATTGAAATAATTTTAGGACCTACTTTCCTAATTATTATGTCAATAAATCTAAAAATCTAGGTAAAATAAGGAGTTCAACTATGGTCTCAGACACTTAATACTGACTTAGCTGTGTGACCTTAGGAAAGTCCCTTAACCCCATTGCCTTGAAAAATTTAAAAAAAATCCAAGTAAAATAGATATATATTTACAAAAAAGAAATTCCTCAGATTAGGAAAAGAAGAAGCAGAATCCTTAAATAATTTTACGTTAGAAAAAGAAATTGAACCATTAATAAGCTCCTTAGGAAAAAAATCCCCAGGACCAGATGGATTCACAGGTGAATATTACCAAACATTGAAAGAATAATTAATTCAAATTCTATAATTTATTTTGAAAAATTATGCAAAGGAGTCCTATAAATTTCTTTTATGGGACAAATATGGTGCTGATACCTACACCAGGAAGGAAATTAAAAAATAAAAAACAGAAAAAGAAAATTATAGATCAATTTCTTTAATGAATAATTATACAAAAATTAAATAAAAATGGAAGACTCAAGTAAACTTGAAATCTCATTAAAATAAACCCTGAATGATAAATTGGTGATTAATTCCAATAAGATGATAGTTATGCTGCTATCTAGTGTTAAAAGTGCATGATCATGGGGAATCAGTAAATATAGTAATTGATACATTGAAAAGCTTCAGGAGGATAAATCTATAAAAGAAGTCATTAAAATCAAAATCTTTTCTAGCTCATCATCATCATAATAATAATAAATTCCAGGAAATATAAATAGAAAGAGAAATCACATCACAAATAACTAAAAAGTATATTAAATGCCTAGGGATCACTCTACCAAAATGTACACACAGACACACACACAAACACACACACACACACACACAATTAAATAGATTTAGTTTAAAAGAGTTCCTTTTAAAGAAATAAAGAACTACTTAAATATTTGGAAAAACATTCAAGCTAATCTGATTTTTTTTAAGTGACAATAGTACCAAAGGAAATTTGTTTTAATGCTTTGCCAAATGAGTTGTCAAAGGAATACTTTATAGAACTCGACAAAATAATGCAAATATTTTAGAAATATAGAATACCAAGATAACTAGCTAAAAATTAGGGACAGAGACTGAATAGTTTCTCCAGGCCTGTAACCATATTAGAAAGGAATAGCTATCAAAACTATTTGGTAGAGGTTTAAAAAAGTAGATATACGGATAAATGAAACAGACTGAACAAAAATATTAGAAACAATGACACTCAATAACCCTGAATCAATGAACCAGAATATATAGATTTCTTAGGAAAAAAATCTCTTTGTGTTTGCTAAAAACTGAAAAAAAAACTGGAATGCATTATGGCAGAAATTAAGCTTAGATGAACACCTCACACCATAGACCACAATACATTCTAAATGAATATAATCTCAGTCTTAAAGACTATTCCATAAAATAATTAGAAGATAAATAGAGTATATGCCTTTCTCTGAGATAGGCAGAAAAAAACTATTTTTAACTTTACAAAGTTAGAGAATCACAGAAAATTAAATAAATAATTCAATACATGAAATTAAAAAAAACTTCTGCACAAACAAAATGAATTCAGTGGGGGAAACACAGTTGAATGGGGGTGAAAAATTCTTTATTTCTCTGATAAAGATTTGATGTCTAAGATATTTAAAGAATTCACACATGCACACATATATGCATGTACATTATATATATATATATATATATACAAAACCAAAAACTGTTTTCAAATACAAAAATGATCAAAAGATATGGATAAACAATTCTAAAAATTCTGTAACCTATTACCAACCATCTGAAATCATGTTCCAAAAAAGGTAAACCAAAACAATATTACAATTGTACCTTCTATCCTATAAACTGACAAACATGACAAAGGATAAGAATAGTCAATGTTAGATCATGGGAAGATAGACACTTTAGTGTATTGTTCATGGTGCTATGAATCAATATTACCATTTTGGATAGCATTTTGGAACTATGCAATTAAAGGAACTAAAAAGTTCATATAGTTTCCCAAAGACTCTATTACTAGATTCATAACCTATGAAGAAATTCTTCATATACTTTCCTCAATGTTTATAGTAGCATTTTTGGTATCAAAAAATTAGAAACATGGTAGATTTTTACATAAAAATACAAATAAAGACTAGGTCATGGGTTCCTTCTTCACTCTTCTCCTATCACTCATATATTTTGTATGTTTTTTGCCACTATCTTCTACTTCAACTTTGTCTCACATGAAGAAGTGATCTTATTCCTCACAAAATCTAATTTCTCTAAAACTGAATAAATGATCCTGCTTCATGGCATCTCTCCCAATAGATTACCCTTAATGTAATTTCAATTTTATCATTTATCTTAAGACTCTTAATGACTACTGATTCCTTCCTTATTTCCAAATAACATGCTCATGTCTCCCTCGCCCTCAAAAAAATCTTTGTTTGATCCTTCCATCTCTGCTATGATATATCTATTTCTTGTTCCCTTTCGACAAAACATTTTGAAAAGGTCATCTTCGGCGAATGCTTCTACTTTTTCCTCTTCTCACTCTTCTCTTATCTCTTTAGAATCCAACTTATGATCATATCATTCCTCCAAAACTGCTCTTCCCAATATTACCAATGATTTCTTCATTGCAAAATTCAGTGATCTCTTCTTAATTCTCATTCTCTACTCTGCTGTCTTTGACACCACAGGTCATACTCTCCTCCTGGATATTTTCTGAGCGATCAATTACAGCAAATCAAGAAGTTTTGAAAACTATAGATAAATTCATTTATCTTGGCAGTATACTTTCCAGGGATGTACACATTGATAATGAGACTAAGGCAAAGTCGAATTGTAGAAATTCAAGACAAGGAAAAATGCACAAATTTAGAGACATCTCCATCCTAAATGTTCATTGGGACTATTTGTGCTGATCAGTGATAGAGCATTTCAAGTTTGTATTGGTTTGATCACAGTCAGATGCATTGTACCTTGATTCCAATATAGTGATGTCATTTCCATCCTGACCCAGAAAAAAAGGGCAATAAGGAAGCAATCTTTTATGACACCCCTCTCTCCTGGTTCTCCTTGTATTCATATGACTGCCTGTTTTCAGTTTCTTCACCTAGATTCTTATCCAGCACACATTCTCTAAATGTAGATGATCTAGGGGCAGCTAGGTAGTGCAGTGGATAGAGCACTGGCCCTGGCATCAGGAAGGAACTGAGTTCAAATTTGACCTAGCTGTGTGATCTTGGGCAAATCACTTAACTCCATTGCCTTAAATAGATTTTTTAAAAATGCAGATATCCAACAGAGTTCTGTTCTGGTCCCCTCTTCTCTTCTTTCTATTGTTTTCATCTGGCAACTACTTGCTGATGATTCTCAGAGCTACCTATCTTTCCTTATTTTCTCTTCTAAGTTTCAATTTCATGTCTTCAGTTGGGTGTCAGATATAACAAACTAAATGACCAGTAAACATCTTAAACTCAACTTGCCCAAAATTTAACTGATACATTATCTTTCCCTCTATACCCTCACTTCACCTTAGCCCTATTACTCTAATGGGCAATACCATCCCAACCTAGCTGTCTTCCTCTACATCAAGTAATTTCTCACCCCCTATAGTCATTCTATTGCCAATGCTTATTAAATGGCCCATTACAACATTTCTCAATATACATCCTTCTCTTTCCCAACACTGCCACCAGTGTATTGCACACCTCATTATCTCACTCCTATACCATTTTGATAGCCTGCTGGAGGGTTTGCCTGCTTCAGGTCTCTCCCCATACACCTATCTTCCCTTCAGTCACCAAAGTGATTTTCCTAAGCACAGGTTATGCCACATTATCCCCAAGCCCAGAACTGCAGTGACTCTATTGTCTCTAGGATCAAAAACAAATTCTCTAATTGGAAAGGTAGGAGAGAATTAGGTTGTGAAGGACTTTGAATGTTAATCTTCTTGGACATTACTCCCTTTCCCAATCTCCTCATTCCAGGGATAATGGTCTCCTTACTGTTCCACAAACAAGACACTCCATCTCTCGGTTCTGATAATATTCTCTGATGATCTCCCTTGCCTGAGATGCTCTCTCTCATTATTTCTGCCTACTAGCTTCCCTGACTTTCTATAAATATTAGATAAAATTCCATTTTCTACATAAAACATATCCCCTTTTAATTTTGGTGCCTTTTTTCCTTATTTTCCCCCTATTTATATTGCATATAGTTTGCTTATAATATTTATTTCTTTGTATCCTTCAATAGATTGTGAGTATATTTAGGGCAAGTACTTTTTTGCCTTTTTTTTAATATTCCCAGCACTTAGTATGGTGCCAAAAACATAGAAGATATTTAATAAATGTTCAATGACTGACTATTCCTCTATTGGATAACAGCTAAACAAATTGTGACAAAAGAAATGTAATGAAATATTACCATGCTCCAAGAAATGATGTCTGTGATGAATACAAAGAAGCATGGAAATATTTACATGAATTGCTGCAGAGTAAAATAAACAGAGCCAAGAAAACAATGTGCACAATAATTACCACATTATAAATAGAAAGAAACCTTTCTCCCAAAACTACCAAATGCAAATGTTACAAAATTAAAAATAAAGCACCTTAAAAGAAGAGATATGAGAGAGCCCCAACTCTTTCCAGAGGTGAGAAGTTTGCAAGTGGTATACATTGTACATACTTTTAGGCATTTTTGATGTATTTATTGGTTATTATCAATTATCCTCCTTTTTCTGTTTTCTTCTGGTATTTAAAATATTATTTACCATATGAGATGAGTTTCTAAGAAAGAGAGAGGGGAATACTGAAAAAGTAATATGGTAATATTTTAATGACATCAATAAAAACTTATTTTCTAAAAAAGTACATGTACAATAGAGGGAGAAAGGTTCACACTTCCAAGAACATATTCAGAAGAATAACACTCATCTGCAAGGATAAAGTGAAGAAACCAAAAGTATAAAAAAAGTACTGAGATTTACAACAAAGACTCCATTTAGTTATTCTTAGAATAATAAGAATAAGAGAAAGATGAAACCAGTGCTTAGGCAGGTGGTGAGATTTTAACAAAGGACAG
The DNA here is from genome assembly GCF_037893015.1 of Macrotis lagotis. Taxonomy (NCBI): domain Eukaryota; kingdom Metazoa; phylum Chordata; class Mammalia; order Peramelemorphia; family Peramelidae; genus Macrotis; species Macrotis lagotis. The sequence continues at coordinate 126,933,226 of NC_133665.1, forward strand.
AAAGAAAACAAAACAATTATTCAGCATATGTAATTTCTTGTGTTTTCTATGTGGAGATAATCTTCAAATAAGTATGAATAAACTAGTATGGTTTAAGAGGAAATCTAAGTACAAGATTACTGTCCATGCCCTGCTTTAAATCAGACCAAGTCTTTTGTCCTAGATAAAAAATCCCTCATTACAGAATGAAATTGTAGATGAAAAATTCTCTGAAGAATTTCCATAGAAATATGAAGAATGGCAGAGATGCTCAAAGATTAGAGATCAATCAATAAATAATCAACAAGAAGGGTTAAATTGGCAGCTCTGTTCCTAGTCTCATGCTAGGTACCATTGAGAGAATGATAAGCATTAAAGTATGTCTGTCCTCAAGGAGTTTACATTCAATCATCAAATATTGTCCTCATTTTTATAATATAGAAGAAAATAGATTCTGGAAATGAAAACAATGGACATGATGATCATTCCCAGAGAAATTTAGTACTGAAAAGGAGAAATGGTAATCACTACAAACCAGCATAGGTTCTTTGTGAATGATCAATAGCAAGCTTATCCAATTTTCTTTATAAAAAATAGGATTCCTCGATCAGAAGAATGCTTTAGACATAAAGTATTTCTATTCTATCAAGACATTGAATAATGTTCCTTACTATAGCCTTTTGTACAAAATGGGGAAAATGTGGTCTCATCGAATGTGATGCTATGTGGATATGCAACTAAATAATATTGATTAATAGATTGATATAAATCTGGAGAGAAGCTTCTGATACCAAGTCACAAGATTCGGTATACCTCTCTGTTCCATTCATCTTTTCAATTAATGTCTTGAATGAAAACAAAGTTAGCATGCATACATTAAATGTTAGAATCAGAATCTAAAAATATATTGATAGTATAGGAAAATGGGCTGCATCTAACAAATTATTAAGGAAGTTAATAAAGTTTCAAAAATCAACAATACAAGTTGTATAGTTCTGGACAACAATTCATTTTGGGAATGATGAATGTTAGAAAGAATTTCAGTAATGAATATTAGAAAGAATTGGAAGGGCTACTTAAATGAAAATTTAAAATTAACCATGATAGGACTGGGAAAAAAATGTTATTACACATTATTATCAAAAGATAGCCAAAGACGAGGGAGGGTAATTGCTCAGACAACTCTGCCATAGTGTGAACATATGTTGTCTTCCATTCTAGACAACCTGTTTTGATGGGAATAATGTTCATAAGGAAATAAGGAGTTACCAACATGCTGAGAGGACTGAGGATGTCTTGAGGGAGACATTATAAGGAAGAATTTCTCAGAATTTGAATTGTCCAAGATTAGAATATGCTGTCTCTGGAGGTAGTGAGTTCTCTGTTAAATGCAGGTACTCAATATGAAATGGGATGATGACTCATTAGAGATGCCATAAATCAGGAGTTGCTAAACTTTTTGCATCATGGACCCCTTGGACTATCTGGTAAAGACTATGGACTCTGCAGAGCAATACTTTTAGATGCATAAAATAAAATGTATAGGACAAAGAAAATGAATAATATTGAGATAAAATTATCAAAATATTGAGGAGAAAAAAAACCTGGTTCATGAACTCTAGGCTAAGAACTTCTGCTACAGGTAAGACTTAATTCATACCTCATATAGTAGATTAAGTTTTATTATCTTCAATTCCTCTCTTTTATTGCATAGTATTTTATGCAACCATGCTCTAAATTCTACTTTAAATACTGTTGAAAGCCAAAATGGCATAATTCTTATTTAGTTGATTATGGAATTATTACAAAGATGGGCAGGTAAGAAGGTGTGGGGAAGGCATGTTGATCAGGCAAGTGAGGGTACATAACACTTATAACAACACATAGCTTAAAGGTTACCTTTAAATTCAAACATCATTGTGGGAACAACTCCTTCACAGATTGACAGAGCTCTCATGGGAAATGAACAATGAAGGACTCAGCTTGTCAACTGTCAAATTGAGAGATCTGAGATCTTTCTGGATTTTTCAGTTTGAAGCAAGAGAACAAAGGGGACCATCACCATCTTGGCTTGACAGTGTATTAAACAAGAGTCATCTGAATTGTTTCTTGTCAAATTGTCATGCCAATGTGACCAATCATCTCTCAGAGCCAGAGATTCATAGAAGTTAGTGAGATTGAAAACATTTTGGATGTGAAGGCATTTGAAATGTCTGTCTCATTAAAAAACATCCTAAGGTGCACTTTTCATCTCCTGTAGACATGGCCTTTGAGGTTGATGAAGATAATTTTGGAGTGGACCAGTAAACCCTGCCAAAAACCCGAAGTCATATTCAACCAACCGCCCGTCAGCATAATCGCACTATTCTGTACAAGACAGTTTCCAGTATGGTCTGCAGTCAGAAATTATATTTAGGTTCTTATCTTGGGAACTAAAGGAAAGTACTGCTGGCTAATCACTTAAGAGAACTCAGAAAGTCAAACAGATGCTTTTTTGAAATTTAAAGCCAAATATCCTTTTTCATATAGAAATAAAAAGACTCAAGAGAAGAAATGGTATGATTACAGATGACATCCAACCCTAAGGATCCTAGAACCAATGGCTTAGCAGGAAAAAAAATTGTTACACTTTACTGAAATAAAGTGCTTCATAAGTACTTTATAAAGTAGTTTTAATAAAGCACTTTATGTGACATCATCATCAATTATTTTAATTAAACATCCTTTGACAAGAGCATCCTTTGAGTATAATTAAAACAGGCAATGAATGTAAAATCACTTTTTAAAGAATATTACCTCAAGCATTAGTGTATTCAAGAGGGAGCATAGTTATATCATTTTTAAAAGTAAACCAGTATGAAGAAAGATAAACAAATAGATTATTCTGGATGTTTGAGGACAACTTATTGTTAGAAAGTTAATTTTAGAATCTTATGAGAGATAGACAGGTGATAATTATTCTGATTTAAAAAGAAATAGCCAACCCCAATTAACCAAAAAAACCCCTACTTATACCAAAAAAAACCCCCATGTTTCTTCTCATAGAGAAATGAATTTGACTAGGTACTGTGAAGGACTGAGAATGATGAAGAGAAATTGAGCTGCATAGTCAGGTCTCTAAATTGCAGTAAGGTTTGTGTAACTAAGAAGTTTTGGAAATAGTCTTGTATCCTCTCACAGTTGCAAATTTTTCATTTAAGAAAATTGTCCTGTTCTTGGTAACTTTAAAGTTCACCTATTTTTTTTTTCTTTTTGGTTCATTTACACAGCTTTCTAATCTCTTCCTGCAGTATTTCTCTATAAATAGCTTATTTCATAGAAGAGCTTAGTATCATTTTCAATCTCCAATAATTCACTCTGCATTTCCTCCAAAAACAATTCATATAAATGTTCAGTAAGCATATGTCTCTTGCTTCCTTCTTTCCTATCATTAGGATAGGAAAAGAGCCTTCACCTCTTTGTTTTCTAAAATATCTTTATCCAAATTGAATCAATCCCCCCCCCCAAAATCTGTGATAAATTTAAGTATGTTAGCATCTCAAATGTTTTTCATTAGTAATCCTTAATTAATTGATTGAAGTAAATGTCTTTGTTTCATGAATTCAGGCAAATATTAGACTATTAATAGATAAGTGTCTCAACTGGTAAATAATGAGGCTTCTTTCAAATTCTGCATCAGTGTTGAGATGTGAAGAAAATGTTTCCTTATAAACAATTAGAACTGATGCCAAGTCAAATCATTTTTTTAAATGGGGCATATGTCCAATAAACTCCTTTATGTTTTCTAGAACTTTTTAACCAACAGATTAACCAAGAAACATATGCTGTGTAGGATGGAACATTAAAAGATTAACTTTCTATTAGTAAAAGATACTGTGACCTCTCTCCAAAAAAATGGGAAGGGGGAGAGGAAATATTTCAGAAAAAGAAGGCAGACCAAATAAATAAACAATAAATTCTTATGCATCCTTTGGTGATAAGTTGAAAATTATTGGGGTTAAAAATAAATAATATGAAACTAAAGGCCCTTCAATGCCCTGACTTAATAAGATGAATTGAAAGAACTGAAGATGTTCAGTCTGGAGAAAAAAAGATTTAGACTGATCATGCTCACTGCTTTCTAGTATCTGAAAAGTTATTATTGGTAATAATCTATGTTCTGCTTGGCACCAGAAACCAAACTGAGAGCAGACAGACATTTCAAAGAAATTTTCGACTCCATGTAATGAAAACTCTCTAAATATTAAAACTATGACAGGGACACAACTCTTTTGTTTCCCTTCATTTTATTTTTTTCTCAATTACATGTAAAAAAAGGCAGCATTCTTTTTTTTAAAATCTTGAGCTCTAATTTCTCCTTCTTCTTACTTGAGAAAACAATTATATATATATATATATATATATATATATATATAATATATGTATATATTATATATATATATTACAAATGTGAAGTCCTGCAAAACCTAATTCTATAATAGTCATGCAAAATCAAATATAGACAGAAAAAAAAGAACATTTTAAAAAGTATGCTTAAATCTGCCTTAGACTCCATCAAGTCTTCCTCTGGAGGTGGAACACATTTCTTTTCACCTCAAGTTTTTCAGAATTGTCTTTGATCATTATATCTCTCAAAATAACTAAATCATTTACAGTTCTTTATCATAAAATATTTCTGTTCCTGTGTACAATATTTTCCTGGTTCTGCTCCCTTTATTTTGCATCAATTGATGTAAATCTTAAGCTATTCTGAAACCATTCTGATCATCATTTCTCATAATGCAACAATATTTCATCATTACCATATATCACAACTTGATCAAACATTCCCTCAATGTACAATTATTTGCCATCACAAAAAAAGCTATTATAAATATTCTTATATTTTTATATATTTCTTTATCCTTTTTATTTCATCTCTTGGGGATTTAGACAAAAGTTATGTGCAAATTTATAACCCTCTTGGGAATTATTTCAAACTGCTTTTCAGTTGGAACAATTAACAATGCCACCAACAACGTATTCTCACAATTTTTCCACATCCCTTCCAATATTTATCCTTTTCCTTTTCAGTCATATTTCTGTCATATTATCCAATCTGATAAGAGTAAGGTGGCACCTCAAAGTTGTTTTAATTTGCATTGCTTCAATATACAAATGCAATATGCATTTTTTCATATGACGAAAGATAGCTTTGATTGTTCCCCAGAAAACTGTTTCTTCATATTTTTAAACATTTATTGATTGGGAAATGACTCATATCCTCATGTTTGACTCAGTTCTCTTTGCACTTGAGAAATTAGGCTTTTATCCAAGAAACTTGTTGCTAAAAACTTCTCTAGCTTTTTTCTTTCTTTCTAATCTTGGTATTATTTATTCAAATATTTATTAAAATTTAATTCTACCAAAAGTGTCCATTTACAGCTTATAATGCTCTCTATCTCTTGTTTTTCCATAAATTTTTCCCTATCTATGTATTTGACAGGTAATATTTTCCATGTTCTCTTAATTTACTTATGATATCACTTTTCCTGTTTAAATAATATACCATTTGACATTATCTCAGAATAGTATATGAAATACTGTCTGTCTAATTTCTTCTTCACTTTTCCAGCATTCATAAGAAGTCTTAACAAGAGAACTATTATGAAAACAATAAATTATTATTATTATTATGATAGCATTTATATAGGACTTTAATATTGGCAAAGAGGCACACAAATATTATCACACTTGAATGTCACAACATCCCTTTTGATAGGCATTATTATTATCCCATTTAACAGGTTAAGAAACTTAAATCTTCCTTCAAAGATTTCTTTAGGACCTTATAGCTACCTGATGTTTGGAGGAAGATTTAAGTTCAAATCTCCCTAACTTCAGGCCCAGTGTGTCTTCTCATGTAAAAGTTAGATGAGCCTATATGGAATAGGTTGTAGTGAGCACTTTTATTCAGGTATACTTTAATATCCAATTGTCAAGATAAATCTGGGAGTCCCAGCTTAGAGATTCTACAATGTTATGTAACAAGGCTTTTAGGGAGAAAAAGCATTTTGGTTACTAATTAAAATTACATTCATTGCAGCACTAGGAAAGACAAGCATGCTTAAACAAAATTCTGGATTTGAGGTTAGATTTTCATGATTCGGCTGGATACTTTTGCTTATATAACAATAGAAAATCATAGAATTTAGAGCTGATAAACAAATAAAAGAATAAAGCATTTACTAAATACTTATTCTGTACACATATTATTATATATAAAGCATTGTGTTATATACATAGCACTATAAATATATATAGAAAAATAAAACAGGCTCTGCATTCAAGTAGCTTATAGGCTAATGGGAGACACATATGGAGGGTTTCAGCTACAAATTGGGTAAAAAAGTCCCATGGACCTTAGGGTACCATGGAAAGAAGATAATAAGACTGCTTTAATATGATTTCTACTGGTAAAATTAGATGATTTTATGATTTTAAATTATTTAAAATTTCCAAGAACTTCAAAATGTTAAAAAAAATATTTTTTTCTTGTGTCGTCAGTAATTGGGGCTATAAGTTAACTCCATCAAGATCTGAAGGGAAGATGGTTGTCAAGGTTGTGGTAGTGGCTTAGTTTTCCTGGTACATGCTACATCCTACATTTCCCTCAAGGTATCTTGTTGTTTCACTTAAACTTGTTTAACTGCTTTGTGTGTGATATTTGGTTGGCATTTGGTGGGTTTGACTGGCCCTTTCTCCACAGGAGTTGCTTCCATGGATTATTGCTTTGAAGTCTGGGCTGGAAGCAGAACCAGTGATCTGGGAGTTGTTCTGACTCCAAAAATCCATGTGCCCATTTAACTGTAACTAGTGGTTAGTCAACAGGTGGCGATGGTAATGATGAATAAGATGGAAAAGACCTTAGATAAAATAGTCCTCATTTTACAGATGGAGAAACTAAGATAAAAAAGAGATGATTTCCCACATAACTACTTTCTCCTCCATTCTAACATAGCTTCCTTGAAGGTAGGGATAATTTTATTTTTATTTTTTCCTTTGCCTCTGCAGTACTGAGTACAGCTAGCATAAAACAAGTACTCAATGGATGAAATATCCTCTTCATATATAAAAAAAATTCTGCATGTTTCAGAGAGGATTTTCCTCTCGAATCCATGCCTATGAGGCAAAATTCCTTTCATTCATATAAAGCATTCTATAAATGTATGATATGGCAGTGATCTGGATGGAAGAAAATAGACAGATACATATGAGAACAAAAAGACGTATGACCAATAAATGGCACATACAATGAGTGCAGGAGTTTGTAGAAGGGAGAAAAAAGATCAACCTCCCAAGAAAAGTGTTCCACATGCAAGAGTAATCAATTATTGGAGAATAGTCTGAGAACTCCATCCTTACCTTGAAAGGATTTAATGAATCTGAGATTAATGAGAGTCCATTTGGCTTCTTCTGAGGAGGCAGGAGGATTGTTGCTTTTCTTTGAATAGAAAACAGTTGCATGAATCTCCAAGATGGCAGAGGGGGAAAACATACATATATCTAAGCAAGCTGGTCACTAACATTTCTGCTGCCTCTGATGTAGTGAAATGAACACCAAAGGAATTGCCAGAGAGCTACTTATTAATGAAAACAGCTGGACAATGACTCTTCATGGTCATCTACATTGCTTTCCTGAACTCAAGGAAAACAAACAGGTGGTGAATCATTCTGTGGGACAGAGAGAAGGTAAAATAAATAACTTACACCAGTTTTCTGCAGTAAACATAAAGAGATGATTTTTACTAGGCTCCTATGGCAATTTACTGCAGGGGAAAAGAAGCAATGAAATCTGGTGTAGGTTTAATTCAAGTAGCTGGGGGGGGGGGAAATTCCTGTCAAAGAATTAAATTTATTTCTGAACAGGTCTAAGCAGTCTATAGATGATTTTACATTTACGGGAAAATGATCCAACATGATGACTTCTCATTAACTTTCAAGGGCTATTTGGCACACAATGGAACATATCCACAGGAAACATTTATTTGTCTTGCCGTAGACACAAATTCTTTTCTCTGAACCACAAGATACAAGGTAGGAGAAAAAGGCTATAGCAACATTGTAAGGTTCAGGGGAGAAAAAAAACAAGAACATGAATTTAAAATATGTAGAATTCATCAGTCCAATATGTCTTCAACTAGAATTGATCTCAATAGGCATTACAATCAACCTCATCATATTAGAAATGAGAAAATCAAGTCCCAGGAAGGTTCTTATCAGCCCAAGGTCATGCAGATAGTAAAGTCAGTGATGATACTTGAACAAATTTCCTCTCATTCTGGAGCAAATGTCTTTTTTATTGTTTCAAAGGGACACAAAATTAACCATGGGATCCAAAATATTATTCTTTACATTTGCTAACATAATCAAAATAATTAATGCAAAAATATATTTAGATACGGAGAACAAAATAGTTTGGTTCGTTCACTTATATTACTGTGAATTCCTTGTTATATTGTAAGCTTCTTGAAGACAGGGATGATGTCATTCATTTTTGTAACCTTCTTGATATCTTTGTATACAAAAAATAGAAATATAACCCATCTATAATGTATACAGTAATAGCAATATTGTTTTAAAGATAAATTTGAGCAAATTAGTAATTTTGACTGTTATAAATATCCAAATGAGCTACAAAGGACATATGAAGGAAGAAACGATCTGCATGGTGAGAACGAACTAATAAATAGAAGCATATATAGAATCACTTTATATCTATATTGCTTGTTGTTGCTTATCCTTTATTCAAGGAACAATGACATCACTAGCAAGTGAATTGGATGAAAATGAAGCAGAGCTGTCCAAAATCAGTAACCTCAAACTCTTCTCATCAGGAGTCCAGTGGCAAGACAGAGGACAATAGACATAGGTGGCATTGTCCCCCATGTATAAATGCTTTACTTGTATCTAATAGCAACCATCTCTGAGAATGGGGGAGGAAGAGGAAAAAAGAGAAAAAAGAAATGTACATGATAGCTGTATTATATATTTAATTTATATTAATTTAATATAATTAATTATATATATTATTATATATTTATATATTCAAAAAGAAAAGCAACTTCTAAATAATGGATTATCAGTTTTATAAACATAATCTTTCTTTTATTAAACTGGAGAATTTTTAGTTCATAAATTAAAAATAAAATGAATTAATTTAAAAAAATATTTATTGGGTACCTACTGTATTTCAAGTATCACAGTAGGAAGTTAGTAAACCAAAGTAAACATGAAATAGTCTCAGGAATCAGGAAGTTCTATTGGAATTTCTAGTTGTCAACAAGGTAATATATTAAATAAAAACCAAATAACCCAAATACTATTACAAAGTTGAATTTTTCCATGAGTTCTCTGTCATTTGATCAACTACATGGGGAAATAGATATTTTATTCAATCCTCATGATTTCAAACCAATAAAAATTAAAATTCGATTCAAGAGTTAAAGCAACTTGAAATTGCTTCCACAGGCTAAGATATGAAGAACCTTAGTAAGGTAAGAATTTAAGATTCTATTGGTAGAGAAGGAAAATATTTAATCTTTAATGTGCTCACTTTTTCCTTCTCTTTCAGACTCCATGCTCTGACAAAACCACACAATGGAACCTATAGTTTTGTAATTCTGGAATCCACTAAGCAATTCCGTTGATGATACCTTAGTCTCTGGCCACATACTCCTCTACTTCTGCCCTCATTCTGAGACAATAAGAGACAGAACTCTGTCCTTAATCTATCACCAACATCATTTTCATTAGAACATCATAGATGTGTTAGGCACTCTGGTGAGCACTTTTACAGTGTCTCATTTCATCTATTCTTACAACTACCTTGGGAGGTAAGCACTATTATAAATCCCCATTTTATATTTAAGGAAACTGAGGCAAACAGAAATTAAGCAAGTTGCCCAAAGTCACATAGCTAGGAAGTATCTGAGACTAGATGCGAACTTTGGTTTACCTAATTTTAGGCCCAGCACTCTCCCTACTATACCATTTAATTGCTGTAAGAAGATAGCATACTAGTCTTAATCAGAGAAGATAGGAAAATAGGAGTCAGTACAGAATGCCAGCATATGTGTGGGTTTCCACCAGGTCTAAAGAAATTAGAGTTGAAATCCAGTTAAAGTAAGATATATCCCCTGGTAGTTGCTTGGGTCAGAGATAGAGAACAGTGAAACTTTAAGGTCTAACCCTTGAGAGATTTTGCCCTTAAAAGGAAGGAGTCAAAAGTAAGTAATAAGGGAACATGGAAGCAATTAGGAAAAGATCAATTTACCCAGTTTTGGGAGAAAAAAATACTCAGTAAAAAATCTTGAGCATAGGCAATTAAACCAAGAGGGAAGAGATTAAAAGATGCTTTCCAGGACATCCAAATTAGGTGATGAATGTCTTAACAAACTCTTAACTATTTTATAAACCAGCAGCCAACAAAACCATTTGACAGTAGTTTAACAATAGAGAAACTATTCAATGGAATATTCTAAACGAGAATCAAAAAAAAATGGGACTCAATAAATCAGTAATCAGCAAACAAAAAAGAGTAAATTTCTTGGAAAAGGACAGTGTTATTTGATGAAAACTGATGAAAAAAATGGGAAGTAGTCTGGCAGAAATTGTGCTTAGACAATATTGTTCAACAAAATAAATTCAAATGGATACCTAACCTTATGGTACAGTCATGAGAAATGACTTTCAAATATGCACCCCTCTCCTAAAAGTCTCATCCTAGATTTTCTATCTTTTTACTATGTCATTTACTAGGTTATTTATGTAATGACTAAGAATGTATTTTAAAAATAACATGTGAGTTAAAGATTCAACAAAAATTATTTTAAATAATTTAACTTTTGTAAAGTAGCAAAGTATAAAATAAACTCACAAAAATCATTAACATTTCTGTACATTAATAAGAAAACTTGGTCAGATGAAGTAGAAAAAATTCCATTTAAAATTACTTCAGAATATATGAAACACTGAAGACTCGAGCAAGTAAGACACACAGGAATTATATGATAATAATTACAAAATATTGTTTGTAGAAATAAAGACAAATCAATAATAGGAGAGATACTGAATATTCATGATTGGACCACATCAATAGAACTTTTAAATAATCAAATTATCTAATTTACATATTCAATTCTATGTTGATGATATGTTACAAAAGAATTATTTCATAAAACAATAAAAATAATAATGTATCTACAAGAACAAAAGGTTAATAATCTTAAGGAAGGAAGCAATTAGGAGGTGGAATGGATAAAGTACCAATTCTGGAGTCCGGAGGACTTGAATTAAAACATGACTTCAGATATTTGATACATACTAGTTGTGTGATCTTGGGCAAGTCACTTAACCCTATTTCCTTTCTAATAATAATAATAATAATAAATCTTAAGGGAAAATTTTTTAAAAGATGGATGACAATGTAAACTATAGCATAATCTACTACTATGATATAGATAAACTATATCACTAATCATCTAAAAAAGTATTTAATACTAGATAAAAAGTGGAAAAACTTAGCAGTGAAAGAGATTAGGCATATCAACCTCAAAAAAAAATAGCATGGTGTTTGTTATAGCTAAACACTTGCACGAGTTGGGTAAGGACTCACTATTCAACAAATGTACTATTTGAAAATCTAGAAAATAATCTGAGAGAAACTAGTGGTAAAACAAATATGAAACAAGGGGATATTCTTCACCAAAGAATAGATAAGTTAATTTTTAAAATGAGAAATTTAGATTACATTAAAATTTTTACATTGTACTAACAAAATCAATGCATTTAAAATTAGAAGAGTAAGAGTTGTTAAAAACAGTCTTTGAAAAAAACAAGTCATTCCCCAATTGACAAATGGTCAAAGGATATACAAAGACAATTTACAGCTGAGGAAATCTAAGCAGTCCATAGTCATATGAAAAATTCCTCTAAATCATTACTTATTAGAGAAATGCTAATTAAAGCTTCTCTAGGTTACCATCTCATGCCTCTCAGACTGGCCAATATGGCAAGAAATGACAATGATCAATGTTGGAAGGGATGTGGGAAATCTGGGACACTAATACATTGTTGGTGGAGCTGTAAACTCATCCAACCTTTCTGGAGAGCAATTTGGAATTATGCCCAAAGGGCAAAAAAGGTACACACCTGTGATCCAGCAATACCACTACTGGGTCTATACCCTGAAGAGATTATGAAAAATAGTAAAAACATCACTTGTACAAAAATATTCATAGCAGTCCTGTTTGTGGTGGCAAAGAATTGGAAATTAAGTGAATGTCCTTCAATTGGGGAATGGCTAAATAAACTGTGATAAATGTATGTCAAGAAACTCTACTGTTCTATTAGAAACCAGGAGGAATGGGAATTCAGGGAAGCCTGGAAGGATTTGCATGAGCAGATGCTGAGCAAGATGAGCAGAACCAGAAAAACATTGTACACCCTAACAGCAACATGGGGGTGATGATCAACCTTGATAGATTTGCTCATTCCTTCAGTGCAACAATCAGGGACAATTTTGGGCTGTCTGCAATGGAGAATACCATCGGCATCTAGAGAAAGAATTGTGGAGTTTGAACAAAGACCAAAGACTATTACCTTCAAGTTAGAAAAAAAAACATTATCTTATTATGTAATTTTTCTATCTCTTATACTTTATTTTTCTTCCTTAAGGATATGATTTCTCTTTCATCACATTCAACTAAGATCAAGATATACCACTGAAACAATGTAAAGACCAACAGAATGCCTTCAGTGGGGGTGGGGGGAGGGAAGCAAAAATGGAAGAAAAGTGTAAAACTCAAAATAAATAAAATCTTCCTTTAAAAGAAATCTTTGAAGTATGTTTCTCTGATAAAATATAGGAATGTGATTTTCAAACTAATGGCCAAATGTCATTCCCAATAGGTAAATGATCAGAGGATATGATCAGGAGATTCTGATACAAAGAAACTCGAATGGTCAACAGTTATATGAAAAAAAATTCTCAAAATGACTTAAAATAAGACACACATTGAAGTCATTCAGAAAAAAGGAAAATAACACTTGCTTGAGAGATTGCATATTGTTATTAGAATCATGACGTGGTTCAGTGACTTTGGAAAGTGGTTTTTAAATTTACCTTAAAATTCACTAAATTATATATTTACTCTTTGACCCAGAAATACTATTACTATATACCAAATCAAATGAAAAGAAATCAAATAAAAGGCAAAGAAGAGATATACACAAAGATTATACATAAATTCTCATATATATTTTAAATTAGGTACCTTTAAAAATTGTGTCAAAACTAATCATTGTGGAATTGGAATTAAATAGATGTCTTTCAACTAACATGGCACAAATATAATAGAATATCATTGTGCAATAAGAAATGATAAGAAAGATAAATTCAGAGAAGCTTGGGAAGAGTTGCATGAACTGATGCAGTCAATCAAGGAGAATTAGAACTGAAATATCACACTGTTCTAGAAAATAAGTGTGATACTCTTAAGAACTTGTTCATCAGTTTGACAGACAAGAAGCCCAGAAAATTGTTAATGTATCCTAGTTCTTGTAGTCATTCAGTTATGACCTCATTTGGAATTTTCTTGGCAAAGTTACAGAGTGACATGCCATATCTTTCTCTAGTTTATTTTACAGATGAGAGGAAAAAGGGGGGGTTACCTAGAGTCACACAACAAACACATATCTGAGACTGGTTTTGAAAATAGGTTCTTCTGATGCTAGATACAATGCTCTACTTACTGTGCCACTTAGTCAGTTGTCCATCATTCTTCTTACCTTTTTTTTTAATGTTAAGATTTTTTAAAAATTTTATTTATTTAAGTCAATGGGGTTAAGAGTGACTTGCCCAAAGACACACAGCTAGGCAATTATTAAGTGTCTGAGGTCAGATTTGAGCTCAGGTCCTCCTGATTCCAGGACTGCTGCTCTATTCACTGTACCATCTAGCTACCCACTTCCTACCTCTTTGCAAAAAACAAAAAAAGGTAGATTGCTTTTCAATAGAGTTTTCATGGGAGGTTAGGGGGCTGTGACTTTTAGTATAATTAAGCTTAAAAATGAAAATAAAGAATGGAATGAAAATGAATCATATTAAAAATAAACGAGAGAACAGAAAAAGTTCCAGGAATAGAAGCAATAAAAACTCCAATAGTAAATTTAATACATACAAAAAAATGTTGCTCAAAGTGAAGATTCACAACTATATGCCATCCCTTTGCACTTTGCATGGAAAATGTTCATATTTACTGATATTTGTCAATGTCACAATAAAAAAAAGAATTTGAACAAAAAAGAAAAGAAAGGAAACTTTGTAGTTGATTTTCTCTTTAAAAGTGTATGAAAATATTGAATAATAACAAGGATTTGACATGCACAGGTATTGAGCTGACTTGAGAGGGGAAATAAGTTGAGACAGATTTGCAAACTGTTGTCAGGATATATATTGCTGTACCATTTCCTCCATTGATACACTCACATATACCAAGGTAAACATTATATTGTTATATTTGGAAAGTTTTTCAAATTATGGCAAATTAAAATTGAATGCTAATAAAAGAGATTGGATTCATTGTTAGTTAAAAACCTTTTGTAGTATGACTGTGAATTATAAAGTTAGTATTTCTTCTTTGTGGAGTCAAATGTAGGTTACCCAATTCTTATTTTCCTCATATAAAGTGAGGGAAGGGCTGACTAGATAGTATGAAAAGTCTCTTCTAGGTCGAAATTTATGTTTCTATGTTCCTGTAAAAATATCCATTGAATTTTTTAATTTAAATATTATAAAAGAAGGTTTCCATATGGAAATTAGGAGAGAAATATAGGTGAAACCATAAATCTATTATATACAACTTGTTTTTTTTAAAATATATTACAAATTCAACATGTTTGTTTCAAAATTGTTCTACTTGTCTTTGCTTCCTTAGTAACTCTTCATATCTCTTCTGTTCATTCATTTAAAAGTTTCATACACCTTCTTTTATTTGTTCCCTTCTTTTGGGAGAGGTTCCTTCTCCCCTCAAATATCTCTACCCAAATGAAAAAAGAGAAATATACAATCATCATAACAAATAAACTGATTCAAACAATGCACACCTACACATCCATCATATCGAAAGATATAGGCATCATTCTTTACCTTGTTTCAATTAACCTTCTGTCAAGAAATGGAGAATATGCTTTGTCATTGTACTTCTGAAGACATAGCTGGTCATTGCATTAATCAGAGTTCCTAAGTTTTCAAAGTTATTTTTTTACTTACAATGTTTCACTGCATAAATTATTTTCCTAGTTCTGTTCACTTTTCTTGACAAGTCTTTCTCTGAAACTAGTTCTATAGTTTGTTTTTGTTTTTTTAAGAGTGACATATAAAGGATTGCAAACAGAATTGTGCAGAGCCTAGAAATTCTGTGGTATTAGGCAATATTAAATGAACTGAATATGTCAGCCTGAAGAGACATCTAAATTGATTAAGGGGATACGATATTTGTCATCAAATATTTAAGCTATTGTCATATGAAGGAGACTGATTCTATATTCCTTTCACAAGACTGCTGGTATGTATGAAAAGGGAAGGGACTAGTATCATCGGGGTATAGATTCTACTTCAGAATTAAAAATATCTGCTGATAATAGTCAACATGGAATGAGTTACCTTAAAAGGTGGGAAGTTATTTTATTTGATTTTTTTACAATATGAATAATATGGGAATATTTTACTCAATTTTACATAAATATCCTATAACTGATTGCTTACCACCCAAGAGAGAGTAAGAAAGCTCTAAATATATGAAGGTTGTCTAATAACCACTTAATTCATGTTTCAAATAAGCAAACTGAAGTCCAGAGATAATAAGACATAGTAATGCCATCACATTCTTAGAAGGTTTTTCAATTTAGTAGGATACACATAGCTTATGGACTCTTGGTATTAACTCCAGAGTCATCTCTCTGTTATAGGGGTGGAACATCTGAGATGAGCTTTCATGGAGGAAATTTATAATTCTTTTCAAATCTTCTTTGAGATGGATGCTAAAACACAAAAAAAAATTACAACAGTTAGTCCTTGATTCACATTAATTAGGTAGTACCTACCTAGTCAAGGATTATAGATTTAGAGCTGGAAGACACCTTGTGGACTTTCTGGTCAGAAGATTGTACAGGATCATAGGTTCACAGATTTAGAGTTTGAAGAAACCTCAAAAATCAATTTCCCCTACATTTGGAACTCTCTTTCTCCACATCTCCATCTCCTGGCTTCCTTAAGGTGTCAGTTAAAGTTCAATTTTCAGTACATATCTATGTATGTCACTTGTACATAGCTCTTTGCACATATTCTCTTCAATTAAACTAGGAGTTCCTAATTTTCATGCAATACAATTATTGTTGCATATTTCATTAATAGAAATAATGGTTGTCATTTATATAGGAATTAAGGATTTATATTATCTTAATATAACTATGAGGTGGGCAGGGCAAATGATGTTATTAGAGACTTCTTAATATATTAGTACTGACAATATAAGGGGATAGGAAAGTTTTTTTATGGGACAAGAGTCCTTTCAGAATCTTGCAATCATCAAAGTAGACATGAAGGGGTTTAAGTAAGAAAAAAGAACCTATGGGTGGATTGATTTGTTCTGATAAAAGAGAAAATGGAAGGGAGGCAAAAGGAACAGAGTAATATAGAGGGGAGGAAAAAATGTAGTTTATAATTAGGGTATGTGAGAAAAATATTATATAAATATAAAACAAGAAAAATAAATAACTCCCCCAAAAGTAAAATTAACCAATTGGAAAATAGAAACAACACATTTTATTTATTTATTTATTTGTTTGTTTGTTTGTTTGTTTGTTTTTGGTTTTTTAGGGGGTTTTTTGCAAGGTAAATGGGGTTAAAGTGGCTTGCCCAAGACCACACAGCTAGGTAATTATTAAGTGTCTGAGGCCAGATTTAAACTCAGGTACTCCTGACTCCAGGACCAGTGCTCTATCCACTGTGCCACCTAGCTGCCCCTGAAACCACACATTTCAAAGTAAAATTAACTTACTGGAAAGGAAATACAAAAACTAACCGATAAAATTAAAATTGACCAATTGGAAAAGGAAAGCACCTGCTCAAATGTGGTGGGAGAGATGAGACGAGAAAACCTCAAATAAACTTCAATATTATCTGAAAGGGAGAAAACAGGGTATGTGTGGGGGGGGGGGGAGACAAAGAGAGAGAGAGTGTTTTATGTAGAAATAAATCAGCAAAGAAAATTTGTGGATAGGGAGAAAGAATCTTAAAATATATATAATTTCAGGGAGGGAATAATAACAATCAAGACAACTTTCATGATTCTGAATGAAGGATTAAATAAAGCAAGAAGTAAAAGAAAGTAAAAGGTGGAATATAATGGGATGCCTTTCAATTAGCAAATGGCTAAACAGATTGTGATTTATGAATGGAATGAGTATTATTGTTTCAAAAGACTTGACAAAATAGTTATTTCTTTTTTAAAATTTTTTATTTATTTATTTATTTTCATCCATTTGTATATATTTCCAAGTTACAAAGTTCCCCCCCCCTTCCCACCCCCCCTCCCCTCAGTTGGGAACAGATAGGTTAGCATTTTACATACATATTTTGTTAAACATATTTACAAATTAGTAATTTCTGGCATAAGGAATTAGGATTAAGGGAAAGAGATGCATAAGAGATAATTTTTATAAAGTGCTCATCAGATTCAGTAGGGGTGTATTTTTTTTTCTGTGTTTTGTTTTGTTTTTTGTTTTTCTTCCTCTGGTTGGGGAATAATATAATTCACAATCTGTCAAATGCATTTGTCCTAGCTCTCTGGACTGTTGAGAGTGATTGCTTCCATCAAGGTTGTTCAACTCATAAATTTGATGTGCAAATTGTTCTCTTGGCTCTAATCCCTTTGTTCAACATCAGATCTCTTGAGTCATTCTATGGTTCTCTAGAGTCCAACCATTTAATGTTTCTTATAGAACAATAATATTCCATAGAATTCATGTACCATAACTTGTTTAGCCATTCCCCAATTGATGGGCATCCCCTCAATTTCCAAATCTTTGCCACTATGAAAAGAGCCGCTAAGAAAATTTTGGAATATGTAGGATTTTCCCAAATTTTTTACAATTTCTCCTGGATATAGTCCTAGAATTGGAATTGCTGGGTCAAAGGCTTTGAACAATTATATTGATCTTTGAGCATTTTTTCAAAACATTTATTTCAAAGAATTCTTTTTTATTATATGAATACTTTATTTGTTTTTTCAATTATATAAAATGGTAGTTTCCACCTATCATTTTTGTAAAGTTTTGAATTATACAATTTTTCCCACACCCTCCGTTCCCTCCCTTACCCCACAGAAGACAATATGATAATCTTTACATTGTTTCCCCACTATGCCTTGATCAAAATTGAATGTGTTGAGTAAAAAGAACATATACTTCAGGGAGATATAAAATATTAGAAACAATAAAATTATGTAGCATATAAAACAGCTTTTATAAAAAATTGAAAGTAATAATCTTTGATCTTTGTTTAAACTCCAAAGTTCTTTCCCTGGATGCAGATAATATTCTCTGTCACAGATATCCTAAAATTGTCGCTGATTATTGCACTGATAGAATGAGCAAGTCCATTACAGTTGATTATTACTCACAAGATGCTGTTAGGATGTATATTGTTCTTCTAGTTCTGCTCATTCTGCTCAGTATCAATTCATGAAAATTTTTGATTTTTAAAGAATAAGAGTGATCCATCACACACAAAAAAATCACAACTTATTTAGCTATTCCACAATTAATGAACATCCCCTTAATTTTCAATTCTTTGCCACTACAAATAGATTTGCTATGAATATTTTTGTACTACTGATGTTTTTTATCTTTTTTCATGATCTCTTCAGGGTATAGACCCAGTAGTGCTATTGCTAGATCAAAGGGTATGCACATTTTTATTATCCTTTGGGCATAATTCCAAACTGCTCTCTAGAAAGGTTGGATTATTTCACAGCTCTACCAACAATACATTAGTATCCCAGATTTTCCACATCCCTTGCAACATTGATCATTAACCTTTCTGGCCATATTAGCTGGTCTGAGAGATGTGAATGGTATCTCAGAGATGCTTTAATTCATATTTCTCTAATCAGTAATGATTTAGAGCAATTTTTCACATGATTGTAGATAGCTTTTATTTCCTCATCTGCATATTGCCTTTGCATATCCTTTGACTACTTGTCAGTTAGGAAATGGCTCTTTTTATAAATTTATAAATTTTATTTTATATAAATATAAATTTATAGAAATAAAAATATAAAATATAATATTATAAAATTATAAGTCAATTCTCTTTTGGGGGGGGGGAGCCATGATGGCAACATGAGAGGGCCTTTTCTCAGTTGCCCTGGAGAAAAACTTATAAACTAAGGACTCTAACTATATTTTCAAGAGACAGAACCCACAGAGGGACAGTGAGGCAATTCTCCAACCCAAGGTAACCTGGAAAAGAGCAGAAAGGCTCTGCTCCATGGAATCAGAGGGATGGCCCACCAGAGGATGGCCCACCAGAGTGAAGGAAGAACTTCAGCCTGCTGGAGGTAGCCCCAGGGTGCTAGGAGCCAGGGCTCACAATAGCTGGGGCAGTTGCCTGAGCTACACCCCGGGGAGCATCAGGCACAACTCGGGAGAACAGTGGGGGACCTCTGCCAGAGCGAGCACATGAAGCCCAGTCCTCAGAGCACACAGCAACCAGCTTGGCCAGGGAAGCTCAGATTCAGGAACCAGAAGCAGGCAGATCAGGTAAGCAGGAGCCCCCAGGGCATGAGCCCATTGAGCCTAGGGAGGAGAATGAAGAGAGAGACTGCAGAGCTCTGTCCTCTGCCCCTGGAATAGGACTCTGGGGTTCTGACCACATTCAGATCCTGATGGCAGTCCAGGCCCACCAATACAACAGCAGCCCCCCCCCCCACCTCAGCCCCATGGTGAGGGGGGGCACTTATGGTCATTTACAGACCAGGTGGGAGGACAGAGCCTCACACACTGATATCCTTGTGGGGGTGTCCCAAAAGCTTAGAAAGCACCCCAAAACCAGGCTCAGGCTGGGAAAATGAGTAAGCAGAGAAAAAAAGAGGAGCACCATTGAGAAATACTTTGCCTATGATCCCAAGAAGGATCAAAACACTCAATCTGAAGATGAGGAGGTACAAACTCCTGCATCTAAAGACTCCAAGAAAAACAGAAATTGGGCTCAGGCCATGACAGCTCAAAAAAGACTTTGAAAATCAAGTGAGGTAGATAGTGGAAAAAATTGGGGAAAGAAATGAGAAAGATGTAGGAAAAATATGAAAATGAAGTCAGTTGCTTAGTCAAAGAGAACCAAAAAAATGCTGAAGAAAATAACATATTAAAAACCAGCATAGGTCAAATGGATAAAGCAGATCAAAAAGTTATTGAGGAGAAGAATGTTTTAAAAAGCAGAAGTAGCCAGATGGAAAAGGAGATAAGAAAGCTCTCTGAGGAAAACAAATCCTTCAGACAAAGAACAGAACTCAGGGAAATTGCTGAATTTACAAGAAATCGGGACTCAATACTTCAAAACCAAAAGAATGAAAAATTAGAAGAAAATGTGAAACATCTCACTGAAAAAACCAACTGAAATGGAAAACAGATTTATAAAAGTTAATTTAAAAATTATTGGAATACCTGAAAGTCATGACCAGGAAAAAGAGCCTTGATATCATTTTCAAAGAATTATTATAGGAAAATTGCCCTGATATCCTAGAAGCAGAGGGCAAAATACAAATGGAGAGAATCCACCAATCTCCCTAAGAAAGAGATCCAAAAAAAAAAACAATCCCCAGGAATATTATAGCCAAGTTCCAGAACTCCCAATTCAAAGAGAAAATATTACAAGCAGCCAGAAGAACACAACTCAAATATCATAGAGCTGCAATCGGATCACATAGGACGTAGCAACAACTACATTAAAAGCTCATAGGGCTTGGAATATAATGTTCCAGAAGGCAAAAGAGCTTAGAATGCAACCAAGAATCAACTACCCAGCTAAAGTGAACATCCTCTTCCAGGGGAAAAAGATGGACTTTCAATGAACCAAGGGAATTTCAAATGTTCCTGTTGGAATGCCCAGAACTGAATAGGTTTGATCCTCAAATACAGGACTCAGGCAAAGCATAGAGAGTGCAGGAGAAGAGTAAAATATGAGGGACTTAATGATGATGACCTACATGTATTTCTGTATAGAAAAATGATACTGATAATACTCATATGAAACTTCTCATTTAATAGAACAGGTAGAAGGAACTTTCATAAATGAAACACAGGAGAAAACTGAACTTGAAGATATATTGTGGTATAAAAATGGATTCAATAGATAAAAGGGAAGTGTAATGGGAGAAAGAAAAAGGAGAGGAAGAATATGTTAAGATATTTCGTGTAATAATATTTTTCTTTATTACAATGAGCTATTGCAATGATATGGAAGGGAGGAAAGTGAGGGGGAATGAGGGAATCTTTGCCCTCATCAGCAGTGGCTTGGAGAGGAAACAGCATATATACTCAATGGGTTATAGACATCTGTAGTAAGAAGGAGAGAAGGGGACAGGGGTAAGGGGTGGGGTATGTGAGTGATGCAGGAGAGGATGGACCATGGGGGGAGAGTGGTCAGATATAACACATTTTCTTTTTTACTTCTTGAAAGGGGCTTGTATTGGATGCCTTGTCTGCGACCATAGGGCCAGGTGGATGCTGGGTAAGAGGTGGCATGTGGGTTCAGGGCCTCTTGGCCCCAGGGCTGGGGATCTGTCTGCTGTGCCACTCAACTACCCTACAGCAGAGACAGAGTGAAAGGAGAGAGAAAATATAGTTCATGCTAGTAGAGAAGTATGAATGGAGGGAGTTGTGATCAGCAATGGCAATGGTTGGAAAAATATGGAAGTAACTTTTGTGATAGACTTATCCTAAAGAATGTGATCCACCTGTGACAGAGATGGTGGTGTGGGAACACAGACTGAAGCACATTTTTTATTATTATAATTTTTTGGGGGGTGTTGCAGGGCAAATGGGACTGGGTGGCCTCCCTAGGGTCGCACAGCTGGGTGATTGTTGGGTGTTTGAGGCTGGATTTGGACCTGGGTGCTCCTGGCTCAAGGGCCAGTGATCTGTCTACCATCCAGCTGCCCCTACTATCATTATTAACATTTTATTTTATTGTGGGTCTTTTTTTTTGGTTTTTGTAGGGCAATGGTGGTGAGGTGGCTTACATGGGGTCACATAGCTGGGTGATTGTTGGGTGTCTGGGGAAGGATTTGGGATCAGATGCTCCTGGCTCCATCCACTGCACCACCTGGTCATACCTACAACTATTATTATTATTATTATTAATCTTAATTTTTTTCTCTCCCCTTCATTGCTTTTGCAGGTCTATATTTTCTTGGGGGAAGGGGGTATTATTTGTACTCTTAAAGAAGAATATTTTAGTAATGTATAAAAAAACATTATTTGTACAAAATAAGAATAAATAAATACACTTTAAAAAATTATGTCAATTCTCCATATATTTTAGAAATTAGTCCTTTGACAGAAACACTAATTGTAAAAATGCATTTCTCAATTTACTACATTTCTTATGATCTTGGTTACAGTAATTTTGTTTGTGCAAAAATTTTTTAAGTTAATGTAATCAAAATAACCTAGTTTGTTTTTGATAATGTTCTCTCTTCCTTGATCCTAAACTGCTCCCCTTTCTGTAGATCCATCAGGCAAACTATTCTTTGTTTTCTGAGTTTGCTTTTAATATATCTAAATCCTGCATCCATTTTGATCTTATCTTGCTAAATGGTGTGAGACGTTCATCTAATCCAAGTATCTTCCAATTTTCCTAATAACTTTTACAGAACAGTGATTTTCTATCACAGAAGTTAGACTCTTTAGGTTTATCAAACAGCAGATTACTATAATCATTCCTTGCTGTCTCTTTTGTACCTGGTCTATTCCACTGATCCACCACCCCATTTCTTAGCCAGTACCAGACAGTTTTGATGACTGATGTATATGATATAAATTTAGATCTCATAAGGCTAAACTTCCTTCTTTTACACTGTTTTTATTAAATCCCTTGATGTTCTTGATTATTTGTTTCTCCATATGAATTTAATTACAATTTATTCTAGCTCATAAAAGTAATTTTTGGAAGTTTTATTGGTATGGCATTAAATAAGTATTTTAATTTAGGTAGAATTGTCATTTTTTATTATGTTAGCTTGGCCTATCCATGAGCAGTTGATATTTGCCCAGTTATTTAAATTTGATTTTATTTGCATGACAAGTGTTATATAGTTGTTTTTTAATAGCCTTGGCAGGTAGAGTCCCAAGTACTTTATGTTGTCTGAAGTAATTTTAAATGGAATTTCTCTTTTTAGCTAGTAATATAAAGAAATGCTGAGGATTTATGTGAGTTTATTTTATATCCTGAGACTTTACTAAAGTTACTAATTGTTTCCAGTAGTTTTTTTAGAAAACTTTTTAGGATTCTCTGTTATACCATCATGTCATCAGCAAAAAATGAGTTTTGTTTTCTCCTTCCCAACTTCAATTTCTTTTTCCTTCTCTTACTGTGGAAGCTAATATTTCTCATCTAATATTGATTAGTGATGGAGATAGCAGGCATCACTATTTTATCCATAATCTTATTGGGAATGACTCTAGCTTATCTGTATTACATATAATTCTTGTTGATGGCTGCAGACAGATACTGATTATCATTCTAAGGAACGATCCATTTATTCCTATGCTCTCTAGTGTTTTTAAAGGGAATGGGTGCTATATTTTTTCAAAGGCATTTTTGGCATCTGTTAAGATAATCATATGATTTGCTAGGTTTGTTTTGATACAGTCAATTATATTGATGGTTTTCCTAATATTGAACCAACCCTGCATGGTTAGATGTAGTGTATTATCCTAGTGATAACTTGCTATAAGTGCTTTGCTAAAATTTTATTTAAGATTTTTGCATCCATATTCATTAAGGAAATTGGACTGTAATTTTTTTTCTCTGTTTTTTACTCTTCCTGGTTTGGGTATCAGCACCATTTTGGTGTCATAGAAAGAATTAGGCTGAGTTCTGTATTCACCTATTTTTCCAAATAGTTTATATACATTGGAATCAATTATTCCTTAAATGTTTGATAGAATTCACTTGTAAATCCATCAGACCCTGATAATTTTTTCTTAAGGAGTTCATTTGATGAATTGTTGAATTTTTTTTCTGAGATAGGGTTATTTAGATATTTAATTTCCTTGTCATTTAACCTGAGCAACTTGTTTGTCCATTTCACTTGTATTACCAAATTTATTGGCATATAGTTGCGTAAAATAATTTCCAAATTATTATTTTAATTTCCTCTTTATTGTGAGTTCACTTTTTTCATTTTGGATACTAGTAATTTGGTGTTTTTAAAATCAAATTAACAAGTATTATCTACCTATTTTATTAGTTTATTCATAAACTCAACTCTTGATTTTATTAGTTCAATAGTTTCTTGCTTTTGATTCTATTAATTTCTCCTTAATTTTTAGAATTTCTAATTTGTTAATTGGGAGTTTTTAATTTGTTCTTTCTCAAATTTTTTTTAATTGAATGCTTAGCTCATTGATTTACTTTCTCTTTTTTATTCATGTAAACCTTAAGAGATAAATTATAGGAGTAGCTAGGTGGCACAGTGGATAGAGTACTGGACCTGGAGTCAGGAGGGCCTGAGTTCTAATCCGGTCTCAGACACATAATAATTGCCTAGCTGTGTAACCTTGAGCAAGTCACTTAACCCCTTAACCCCACTGCCTTGTAAAAACTAAAAGAAAAAGAGATATATTATATCCCCTAATAAAACCTTTGGCTTTATCCCATAAGTTTTGGAATGTTGTCTCATTATTGTCATTGTCTAGAATGAAATCATTAATTCTAACTAAATGAGGTTGTTTAGTTTCCAATCAGTTTTAGGTCTATCTCTCCATGGACCATCATTTCACTTGATTTTTATTGAATTATTTTCTGAAAAAGAAATATTCACTATTTCTGCATTTTTGCATTTGATTATGAGGTTTTTATGCCCTAGTACATGGTCAGTTTTTGTATAGGTACCATGTACTGCAGAAAAAATGGAATATTCCTTTCTATCCCTCTTCAGTTTTCTCCAAATGACTATCATGTCTAGATATTCTAACATTCTATTTACCTCTTCTTATTTTATGATTATATTTATCTAATTCTGAAAGAGGGAGGTTGAGTTCTCCCACCAGTAGAGTTCTTTTCCTCTAAGAATTTGGATGCTATCCCACTTGGTGCATGCAAATTTAGTACTGAAATTGATTCTTTGTCTCTGGTACCTTTAAGGATATAGTTTTTTTATCTCTCTTTTTTTTGTTTTTTTTTTTTGTTTTTATGTTTTTGCAAGGCAAATGGGGTTAAGTGGCTTGCCCAAGGCCACACAGCTAGGTAATTATTAAGTGTCTGAGACCGGATTTGAACTCAGGTACTCCTGACTCCAGGGCCAGTACTTTATCCACTACAACACCTAGCCACCCCTGCCTTATCTCTCTTTTAATGAGATCTATTTTTGCAGCTGTTTTATCTGAGATAAGGATTGCTACCCCTGCCTTTTATACTTCAGCTGAAGCATAATATATTCTGCTCCAACCTTTTACCTTTACTCTAAATGTATGTCTCTGCTTCAAATGAGTTTCTTGTAAGCAGTATATTGTAGGATTTTGCTTTTAATCTACTCTAATATCTGTTTACATCTTATGGGAGAGTTCATCCCATTCCCATTCAAAGTAATATTTAGTAATTATTGCCTTCCATGCTGTTTTCCCCTCTGTAATTTTCCTCCTTTTTCACATTATCCCTATTTCCCAGTATTATGCTTCTGAATATCACTTCCTTCAATGTGTTTGCCCCTTATATCCAATACCCTCCTCTTTCTTTTCCCCTTTTCCTTTGCCCTGTCTTCCTTCCCTTCCTTCTGTCAGTTCCTCTTTTACAAGGCCTCCTTTCCCCTCTTAATATTTGAAAGATATGATAAGTATGTAAACTTAACTGAGTTAAGTTAAATTTGATGAGAGTAAGATTCAAGTAGTTCTCACTTCCTCCCTTCTTCCCCTCTATTGCACTAGGTTCTTTGTACCTCTTCATGTAATGTAATTTACCCCATTCAGTCTCTTCCATCCTCCCATATCTTTACTGTCCAACCCCCCCCCCCCCTTTTAGGGTAGTACCATTTTTAAATCAATCTATAAGAGTCATGAGTGTCCATTATTTCTGGCTAAGTATAATCTCTCTAATAGAGTTAAAATTCTTAAGAGTTAAGAGAATATTTCTACCAGGTGGGGTTATAGCCTGTCTCATCTAATTGGAAAACAGTGTGTTTTTGTTTCTTTTCTAATTTTTAACTTTTCGTGTATCTCTTGAGTCTCCTGTTTGAAGTCCAAATTTTCTATTTAGCTCTGATTTTTTCATCAGGAAAAGTTGGAAGTTTCCTATTTTGTTAAATGTCCATCTTTTCCCCTGGTAGAGAAGACTCATTTTTGCCAGAGAAGGTACTCTTGGTTGCATTCCAAACTCCTTTGCTCTTAGGAACATCATATTTCAGGACCTTGGATCCCTCAATGTTGATTCAGTCAGGTCTTGTGCATTCCTTACTGTGACTCCTTAGTATTTAAATTGTTACTTTCTGGTTGCTTTTATCTGCTAGTTCTGAAATTTGGCTACAATATTCCTTGATGTTTTCATTTTGGGGATCCTGGGAAAGGATCATTGTATTCTTTCAGTAACTATTTATCCTCTGGTTCCATGATATCAGGGCAATTCTTCTTTACTATATTTTGAAGTATGAAGTCCATGCTTTTTTTTCCCCTCAATGTCTTCAAGAAGTACATTGATGCTTAAATTGTATCTTCTGGATCTATTCTCTAGGTTGGTTGTTTTGCAGATAAGTGAGTTTACATTTTCTTCTATTTTTCTTTTTTTTTTTGGTTTTATTTAACAGATTCTTGTTGTCTCATGAAGTCATTAGTTTCCACAAATTCCAATCTTTTCTTTTATAAAAGAATTTTCTTCATTTATTTTTTGCAACTCTTTTTACATTTGGTCAGTTCTGTTGTTGAAGGAGTTCTCTATTTTCCCAATTATGGTTTTGAGAGAAATATTTTCTTTTTGCATTTGTCTAATTGCATTTTTATTTTCTTGTTGGAAAATTACAATTTTCCCTTGCAAAGTTTTTTCCTGTTGCATTTATTTTCCCAATTTTTCCAAATTATTTTTAACCTCCTTCATTATCTCTTCTAAAAAATTTCTGGACTGGAGACCAATTAATATTCTCCACTGAAGCTTTTGTTTTCTCTGAGTTGGGATCCTTGCCTTCAAAGTAACTTTCAGTGGACACCATTCTCTGCTGACCTTCCTATATTTTCCTAGGATCTGGTGCTGGAGGAGGGGCTAGTTCATAGACCTTTGGTGTTGAGATCCCTAGAGGCTTTGCTCATTGGGCTTAATAATTTCAAGTAGATTGGCCAGTAGGGGGTGCTATACATTTTATCTGGAGTGACTATGACCTTGATTAGTGGCCCACTTCCTAGGCCTGTAGGGGTGTGAGCTGAGTCCTCAGGCTATATGGTTAATCTCCTTAATCCTCACTCAGAAAGGAGAGAGACCTGCTGTCCATACCTGAGCCTTAGGTTGTGTGTGTGTGGTGGTGGGGGGGGGGGGGGGGGGGTGTTATTGTATTTGTTCTGGGAAGAGTCACTTTCTCCCATAAGAATGGAGGAGAGGGGACCCAACTAGAAAAATATGGACACTGCTGAAAACATAGGGGCTTGTGTCCCTGGTCTGAGTGATGACTAGCCACTAGGTTGGAATTCTCCTGCCCCAAACAGTAAACACACAGCTCATACAACAAATGCTTCTGCGGCTATTCTCAAGTTAGTCCCTGGCCTTGTCCCACCACCCCTACAATGGGTCCCTGCTCTCTGCCACCAGCTCACCCAGGCTCCCCTGGGACAGACCTTGCTCTGTGATATTCTCCTAGATTCTTCTCTGGGTTCTGTGGGTCCAAATTCTTTTAAGAAGCTTGGTTCATTTTCTAAGGGAAAGCCAGGAGAGTTTAGGGCAGTGCCTGGATTCTCTCTGCCATCTTAGCTGGAAGTGTCATTTCAAAGAATTCTTATGCATGGAAGGAGAATGAAATAAATAGAACCAAGAAAACAATGTTTAGAATGACACCATTGCAAAGAAAAAAAACTCTGAGAGAAATTCCAATCAAAGCAATTTTTTGAACTATTTATCCAGTTAATCTATGATCCAACATGTTGCTTACTTCCTGATATATTACTTACCATCCTGAATTGATGAATTCAGGATGCAGAATGGGACATTTATTCTGGGACAGGAGAACTTCATGGATTAATTTCCCCTCATTATGATAATTTTTACAAGGGTAGATCCTCAATTTTTAATAGTGGGAGAATGTTAAAGGAGAAGGAAAGATTAGCAATAGAGATTTTTTTTAAAATAAGGTCAACAAATTATTTTCTTTAAATGCATAAAAGTAGAAAGAAGGAATCACAAATAGGGCAGCTTTGAAGGTATGGTCTGGAATTTATTAAATAATTTCTAAAAGAGAGAAATGAAGATATGGTTCCTTCTATAAGACTTTATTTTATATTCTACTATACATGGAAATTATCATTTTTAAAATTCAAAATAAAAATAAATACATTTTTAAAACATAAAAACCCTTCCCTTTAGAATTTATAGCCTTTCAAGTTCTTGCAGTAGGATACATTTCCAGACTTATCTCAAAGTACTCCCCCTTCAAAAATTACACCTTTCATATACTTTGTATTCAGGTCAAACTACCTTATTTGCTAGTGTCCAAATTTGATGTCCCAGTCTTCCAAACTAAAGATTTTTCTTGGAATGTGCCCCCATGTTTGGAATATACTTCATCCTCCTCACTACTTTTTAAAAACTGATTGCTTGCTTCAAGGCTAAGCTTTATTGTTAATTCCAATAGAGAACTTTCCCCTCTTCAAATTACTTGTCCTGAATATTCTCTTCACACAATTGTAGCATCCCCAGTATAACTTAAGCTTCTTGAGGGTAGGAATTTTTTCAACTTTGTCTTTGTATTTACAAAAACTAGTAACTATCTTGTATAAATTCTGGTCTTAATAAATGCTTATTGGGACTTCCAGCCAAGATGGTAGAGAGATGCCAGGTCCTGTGCTAAGGTCTCCTGATCTTCCCTCATAAACAATATGAAACAAACTTCTTAAAAGAAGTCCTATTGACAAAACCCATTAAGAGAAGCTAGAAAAACAACAGGTACCTCAAAGTCTGTCTTCAGGGATCAGTGATGTGGTGAGTGCAGAGTGCCCACAGCCAGTGGGGGAGGGCCGAGAGACAGACTAATGTAAGATCAGGCCCGGGGGCTTTTGCTGTGGAAGCCACTTCATCGTGGGAAGCACTTTGATCTCGGAAACAACCAGAGTGGAGGCCTGGCTGTGGAACTGACAGTCCAGGACTTACAGGAAGGGCTGGAGAGTAAGTCCCAGCCTCTAGCACTCCCTACTGGCCTGGAGGAAATATTACCTCCAGTGTGGAAAGCATACAACCCACTACTAGGCATTCAGTGAGCAAAGCCTCCAGCACCCTCTACTAGCCAACTGGAGATATTGCAATGAGTGAGTAAAGCCTCTAGGGATCTCAATATCATACCTCTGTAAACAACCCCTCCCCCTAAACAAGGTGTTAGGAAAGTAAGGAAAGGCCAGTGCAAAGGGGGAACAATAGAAAAAATTCCTAGAAGGAAAAGACTCTAATTCAGAGAGAGGTAGAACCCCTGAGGAGAATATGATTGGTCTCCAGAACAGAAAGATAACCTTGAAGAAATGAGGAATGAGTTTAAAAATAAATTGGAGGGGCAGCTAGGTGGCATAGTGGATAAAGCACTGGCCTTGGAGTCAGGAGTACCTGGGTTCAAATCCCGTCTCAGATACTTAATAATTACCTAGCTGTGTGGCCTTGGGCAATCCACTTAACCCCATTTGCCTTGCAAAAACCTAAAAAAAAACAAAAAAAAAATAAATTGGAAATTTTGAGAAAAACCCAAGAGAAAATTAACACCTTGAAACAGGAAAACAAATCCTTGGAAAATACAACTGGACAAATGCAAAAAGAAAATAATTCTCTCACAACCTCAAATAGCAAAGGGAATTAGAAAAATAGAATTGGAACAATTGAAAAAGGAATTTCAAAAGGTAAATGAAGAAAATTCTTCCCTAAAAAAAAGAATGGAGTCTATGGAAACCAATGACTTCATGAGACAACAAGAATTGGTTAAACAAAACCAGAAAATTGAAAAAATAGAAGAAAATGTTAAATACCTACCTCATCATCAAAACCACTGACCTTGAGAACAGATCTAGAAAAGATAACCTGAAAATTATTAGTCTTCCTGAAAACATTGAAGAGGAAAAAAGCCTGGACTTAATATTACAGGATTTAATGATGGAAAACAGTTCCTGATATCATTGGAACTAGAGGGAAAAATAATTATTGGAAAAATACATTGATCCCCTCTGGAAAGGGATCCCTAAATGAAAACACCAAGGAATGTTGTAGCCAAATTCCAGTTATCAGATAAAAGAGAAAATCTTGAAAGCAGCCAGAAAGGAAACAATTTAAATACCAAGGAGCCACATTTAAAGCTTCCACAGGACCTGGCAGCATCAACACTAAGGGATTGAAGGGCCTGTATTGCAATATTCCAAAAAGCAAGGAAGCTTGGAATGCAGCCAAGAATCTGATATTGGACAAAACTGGGCCTTTGCTTCCAGGGCAAAAGACAGACATTTAATGAAATAGGAGACTTCCAACTTTTCCTGATGAAAATACCAGAGCTTAATAGAAAATTTGGACTTCAAACAGGAGACTCAAGAGATACATGAAAAGGTAAAATTTTTAAAAATGAGGGGGTGTGAGGGGAAAAAACTGCTATCAAATAAGATGAAACTCACAATATCCCTAACTGGAAGAAAGATTTTAACAATTCCCTTGAATTATAAGTCTATTAAAGAGAATTTAACTAGTCAGAAGAGATGGATCCAAATGACTTATTTTGAGAAACTGCTATCCAATAAGATGAGACTGTATATAATCCTTACCTAGGAGGAAGCCTCAAATAACTCAATAACTGTAATTCTAGTAGAGAATAGACAGAAGTGATGGACATTCATGACCTTTCTGTGACTCAGATTGAATAATTTAAAAACAATGCCTCCTTAAAAAGGAGGACAGTAAAGAGATGGGAGGATGGAGGGAACAAAATGGGGTAAATCTCTTTACATTAAGAGATACGAAGTTCTTATTGTAATAGAGGTGAAGAATGGAGGAGGTAAGAACCACCTGAATCTTACTCTCATCAGATTGGCTTAAAGTTAAACATACACACACACAGTTAAATTAAGAAAGTTATCTTACCTTTAAAGTGTTAAAAGGTGAAAAGGGGGGAGGGAGTAAGGGGGAAATCAACATGAGCAAGGGAAGGAAAAAGGGGTAAAGGGAAAGGGGGGGATATAGGCACAGGGGGAGTTGGATATAGGAAGGCAAACACACTGAAGGTGGAGGGATCCAGAAACAAAACACTGAGGAATATGAATAAAGGGAAAAAAGGAGAAATGCAAACAGAGGGAAGATAACATGGAAGGCAATAATAAGTTAGTAATTATAACTTTGAATGTAAATGGGATGAACTCTACCTTAAAATCTAAGTGAATAGCAGAGTGGGTTAAAAACCAGAATCCTACAATATGCTGATTAAAAGAAAGTCATCTGAAACAGAGAGATACATATAATATAAACATAACAGGTTGGAGTAAAATATATTTTGCTTTGGCTGAAGTAGAAAAAGCAGGGTTAGCAATCCTTATCTCAGACAAAGAAGCTGAAAAGATAGATATTATTAAAAGAGATAAGGCAGGAAACTATATCCTCCTAAAATTATCATAGACAATAAATTAATTTCAATAATAAATTATGTACACACCCAATGGTATAGTATCCAAATTCTTAGAGGAGAAGTTGAAGGAGTTATAGGAAGACATGGACAGCAAAACTCTACTAGTGGGAGACCTCAACCTCCCAATCTCAAATTTAGATAAATCAAACCATAAAATAAACAAGACAGAAGTTAAGGAGGTAAATAGTTTGTTAGAAAACCTAGACAAGATAAACCTTTGGAGGAAACTGAATGGGGAATAGAAAGGAATATACTATCTTTTCCACAGTATAAGGCACTTAAACAAAATTTGACCATGTACTAGGGCATAAAAACCCAATAATCAATTGCAGAAAGGTAGAATTAGTAAATACATCTTTCTCAGATCATAATGCAATAAAAATCATATGCAATATTGGGCCAGGGAGATAAAGACATAAAACTAATTGGAAACTGATTAAGCTCATTTTAAAGAATGAGTGTATCAAACAACAAATTGTAGAAAGAAATAATTATTTTATCCTAGATATTGACAATAATGAAACAACACACCAAAACCTATGGGATACACTCAAGGTGGCTGTCAGTGGATATAGTATAACTTTCAATGCTTATATGAATAAATTAGGGAAAGAGGGAATCAATAAACTAAATATGCAACTAAAAAATTAGAGATATAACAAATTAAAAATGCCTAGTTAAATACCAAATTAGAAATTCTAAAAATTAAAGGTTAAATTAATAAAATCAAAAGCAAGAAAACTATTGAACTAATAAATAAAACCAAAAGCTGGTTTTATGAAAAAATAATAAAATTAATAAACCTCTGGTCAATTTGATTAAAAGAAAAGAAAGAAGAAAACCAAAATGTTAGTATCATAAATGAAAAAGGTAAACTCACCACCAATGAGGAAGAAATTAAAGCCAGTAATTTGGGATTATTTTGCCCAATTCTATGCCAATAAATTTGATAATCTAAATGAAATGGATGAATATTGACAAAAATATAAGTTGCCCAGGTTAAATGAAGAGGAAATTAAACACCTAAATAATCCTATCTCAGAAAAAGAAATTAAACAAGCTATTGTTGAACTCCTTAACTTCTCTAGGGTCAGATGGATTCACAAGTGAATTCTATCAAACACTTAAGGTCAACTGGTTCCAATTGTACATAAACTATTTGGAAAAAAAATAGGTTAAGACAGAACTCTGCCTAACTGTTTTCTATGACACCAATATGGTGCTGATACCTAAACCAGGAAGAGTTAAAACAGAGAAAGAAAATTATAGACCTATCTCCCTGATGAATATAGATGCAAAAATTTTAAATAAAATCGTAGCAAAATGACTACAACCTGGATAATACATTATGACCAAATAAGATTTATCCCAGGAATGCAGGGTTGATTCAATATTAGGAAAAATGTCAGTATAATTAATTATATCAATAGCAAACCTGTAAGAAATCAAATGATTATATCAATAGATGCTGAAAAAGTTTTTGACAAAATATAACACCCATTCCTACTAAGAACACTGGCGAGCATAGGAATAAATGGATTGTTCCTTAGAATAATAAACAGTATCTATCTGAAACGATCAACAAGTATTATGTGCAATGGGGATAGGCTAGAGACATCCCCAATAAGATCAGGGGCAAAACAAGGATGCCCATTATCACCACTACTATTTAATATCATATTAGAAATATTAGCTTAAGCAATAAGAGAAGAAAAAGAAATTGAAGGAATTAGAATTGGGAAGGAAGAGAAAAACTCTCATTCTTTGCAAATGACATGATGGTCTACCTAAAGAATACCAAAAAATCATCTAAAAACTACTAGAAATAATTAGCAACTTTAGCAAAGCTGCACAATATAAAATAAACTCTCATAAATCCTCAACATTTCTATATATGACTATTAAGATGCTAGAGAAAGAGCTAGGGAGAGAAATCCCATTCAAAGTAACTTCAGAGAATATAAAATACCTGGGAGTCTACCTGTCAAGCCATAACTTTTTGAAAACACTTCTCACACA
The DNA here is from genome assembly GCF_037893015.1 of Macrotis lagotis. Lineage (NCBI taxonomy): Eukaryota > Metazoa > Chordata > Mammalia > Peramelemorphia > Peramelidae > Macrotis > Macrotis lagotis. The sequence goes on from NC_133665.1 coordinate 126,967,380, forward strand.
AATTAAATCAGACTTAAATAACTGGGGAAATATCAACTGCTCATGGATATGCCGAGCAAATAAAATAAAAATGACAATTTTACCAAAATTAAACTACTTGTTTAGTGCCCTACCTTTCAAAAGTACAAAAAATTACTTTAATGAGAAAATTTTAAATAAATTCATATGAAGAAATAAAAAGTTGAGAATCTCCAGAGATTTAATGAAAAAAAGTGCAAAAGAAGAGGCTTAGCCCTACCAGATCTAAAATTATGTTATAAAATATCAGTCATCAACATTGTCTGGTACTGGCTAAGAAATAGAGTGGTGGATCAGTGGAACTGACAAGGTGCAATAGCAGAAAATGATTATAGTAATCTACAGTTTGATAAACCAAAAGAGTGCAGCTATTGGGATAAAAAAACTCTGACAAAAACTGTTGGGAAAATTGCAAGTTAGTATGGATGAAACTTAGATTAGACCAATACCTCACACCCTATACCAAGATAAGATCAAAATGGACACAGGATCTAGACATAAAAACAATATTATAAGCAATCTAGAAGATCAAGACATAGTTTACCTGTCAGATATATGGAAAGGGAAGAAATTTTTGACCAAAGAAGAGATGGAGAACACCATTAAAAATAAACTAGATAATTCTGATTATATTAAATTAAAAAACCTTTTGCACAGACAAAACTACTGTAACCAAGATCAAAAGAAATATAGTAATTTGGGAAACAATTTTTACAACCAGCATTTCTGACAAAAGACTCATTTCTAAAATATACAGAGAACTGAGTCAAAATTTTTTTTAGGTTTTTTTTGCAAGGAAATGGGGTAAACTGGCTTGCCCAAGGCCACACAGCTAGGTAATTATTAAGTGTCAGAGGTCGGATTTGAACTCAGGTACTACTGACTCCAGGACTGGTGCTCTATCCACTGAGCCACCTAACTGCCCTTTGAGTCAAATTTTTTTAAAAAAGACAAGCCATTCTGCAATTGACAAAAGGTAAAAGGATATGCAAAGGCAATTAACAGCTGAGGAAATCAAAGCAATCCATAGTCATATGCAAAAATTGCTCTAAATCACTAATTATTAGAGAAATTCAAATTAAAACATCTCTGAGGTACCCACCTCACACATCTCAGACTGGCCAATATGACCAGAAAGGACAATGATCAATGTTGGAAGGGATGTGGGAAATCTGGAACACTAATGTATTGTTGGTGAAGCTGTGAACTCATTCAACCTTTCTGGGGAGCAATTTGGGATTACACCCAAAGAGCAACAAAAATGTGCATACCCTTTGATCCAGACCATTACTGGATCTATACCCTGAAAGATTATGAAAAAGGATATAAACATCACTTGTACAAAAATATTTATAGCAGCCCTGTTTGTGATGGAAAAGAAATGGAAACTGAGGGAAAGACTATCAATTGGGGAATAGCTTAACAAACTGTGGTATATGTATGTCAAGGAATGCTATTGTTCTACTAGAAATCTTGAGGGATGGGAATTCAGGGAAGCCTAGAAGGATTTGCATGAAATGATGCTGAGAAAGATGAGCAGAACCAGAACATTGTACACCCTAACAGCAACATGGGAGTGATGATCAACCTTAGTGGACTTACTTATGCCAACAGGGCAATAATCAGGCATAATTTTGGGATATCTGCAAATAGAGAATGCCATCTGTATCGTGAGAAAGAATTGTGGAGTGTGAACAAAGACTTTCTATGAACCTTTAATTTAAAAAAAATTGTCATGTCTGCTTTAAGATATACTATACGTTTCTTCTGCTATATCTCATACTACATGTTTCTTCCTTAAAGATATGATTTCTCTCTCATCACATTCAACTTAGATCAATGCATACTATGGGAATGATGTAAAGATTAACAAGCTGCCTTCTGTGGGGGATGGGGGAGGAAGCAAGATTGGGGGGAAATTGTAAAACTCAAAATAAATAAAACCTTTCTAAATTTAAAAAAATGCTTATTGAATGGAACCTATTCTTAGGTTATTTGAAAAATGTAGATAATCACTGCTCTGCTGACCTTAAAAACTTATTAGAGGATCAAACTGTATATAATTTTGTAAATAAAGGCTTATTAGAGGAATCAAATGGTATATCATTGTGTAAATAAAGAAAAGAGAGCAGATGTAAGCTTAAAACTGCAATATGTGAGGAATCATTTTTTTTGTCTTTTTTGTATTCCCAAAATTCAGTAGATTGCCTAGTATATACTAAGAATTTAATGAATTCTGGTTCATTGACTGACTGACTGACTAACTAACTGGAGGTAGCATTAAAATGATGTGCCCATTGACTAAATTTGCTGATGTGAGAAGGGAAAATGATGAATCCAAAAATGACACTGAGATTGTCAAAACTGCACTAAAATGTGATCATAAAATTGTTATTATCCTTCCAAGTAATTTGGAAGTTAGATATGTTTGTTGGTGGTGAAGAGATAATGTAATGAGGTGTTTGATCTAGATTACAATCCATCTATACCTGTTTGCCTGTGAAACTCTTCCAAAAGTGAAAAAAGTGTTCCAAAGTGCAGAGACTAACGTGGAATTTTTTTCCATAAGCAAGAGATGATCTGGAGGTCAAGAAGCAGGGTCAGGAATGTCCCAATGGAACCTAGTTAGCTGCTTTGGGTGGCAGTTAGATTGCATAATAACCATCCCAAAGGGTGAGCATTCAATTTGCAAATGGGGAGTTTATGAGTTTTTATAGAAAAAATGAAGCAGAAAAGTCAATATTGAAGTATTAAAAATAAATATGCTTGAGTTGAAACCAAGTTCCAGGTCTGACTATCAGTCTTTAAGAGAATGGGATAAACATGTCTTCCACCCTTCTTCTGGTTGATTATATGCCCCTAAGGGCCCAAGCTTCCACTTTGCAGGTCACTACTCTACAATCACAAGTCTACAAACAACGAATAAGAAAAGAATACCTTAGAAATTGATTCACTATAGCACACATCTCCCAGGAGTGAAACTTGCTATGTTCTTCATGTGGATTCATACATAATCTGATACCTCTGTGTTTACTAATATAAAATGGGACAAAACTCAAAGATATCCTTAGTCTTCTCCATTCCTTTCCACATCACCTATCTTTTAGTATCAGGCTTTTGATAGTGTAATTGAATTAAATAACATCTATTAAGCAGAAAGATGGAAATTAAATTAAATTAGATTAATTAAATTACATTAAAAACAATTCTCAAGAAACATAAAATATAGCAGTCATATCCCCATCTTCACTTTTTTAGGTAAAGGTAATGAATGATGATGGAAATTCAGGGCAAGATAAGATGTCAGGAATGGGATGACATACAAGTTAGGAGCAGAGGTTAATAATTGTTAAGTAATGATTCCAATTCATAAAACATTCTGTGATACATATATGTGGTATAAGAATAATGTGCTGAGAATAAGAGCATGTTTATGTAGCCCATGTTGAAGACAAGTGACAACTGCAAGATCTGGCATAAATTCCTCACTCGAACTCCACCTAAAATTATGGTTCATTTTTTTCTATTCCTTTTGCCATGATATTAGTATTAATGGAAAATGCAAGGCATCCATCCCTTATCTAAGCATATTGAAGGTGGTTTTTTACTGATTTATTTATAGTTGTGAGTAATATAGACAGAGTTGAATGGAATTTGATTTATTTTTTTATGTGGGGAAACATAATGATTTCATTGGTTTAGAAAACTTTGGGTCAGAAAATGTCATATACCAATGGAGATGAGCAATATGATACAAAGGAAGAAGCATTAGATCAAAGTCAGAGGACTTATATTCAAATTTTGCCTGTGCTGATAACCCCCTCTTTGACACTGGTAAACCTTATTTTCAATATTTATAAAATGAAGGCAGTGGATAAGGTGACCTCTGATTGGATTAAAATGGCCTTTCAACTCTAAATCTTGAATGTAATTTTAGAGTCATCTGAGACAACGAACAGATGTGAATAGCTCAGTGTTACCTAGTTAATATGTGTCAGAATCAGGACTTGTATTCAGATCTTCCTAATTTGGAGATTGGCTTTCTATCTAGCATTCCACCCTATTTCTTTGAATAAACATTATGACTATAAATCAAAGTAGCAAAGCTTTATGCAATGGTGCCCTCAGGTTTCTACTAAAGGTAATAAAGTTATTGAATCCTAAACTTGAGTCTGCTTTTGAACTTTTCTGTCTCTTTTCTTAAATTTCTAATCATATATATATATATATATATATATATATATATGTATAAAATCCCCATGTCTCATCATGATATAAAGATGACCTGACATTTACTAGCTGTTTGACCCTGAGTAAGACATTTAACCCCTGTTATGTCTTGGTCTCCTCTACTGAAAAAGGAGCTAGAGAAAGAAATGGCAAACTACTTCAGTATCTTTGTGAAGAAAACCCCTAACTGGACTCAAAAATATTGAACATAACTCAACAATAGCAATAACCACTAAAAAAAATCTGGATGCCTACTCATAAGAAGCAAACTAGAAAATTCTAACAAAATTAGAAAGACTTCAAATTCTAACCAAGGAAAGAGAACTAACTTAAGCATGTTTAAAGATTCTCACAAACATGTTGGTCATTAGTTGATGATTTTTTTTCACAGAATTTGATTTAAAAGGAATCTCAGAAGTTATCTAAATATATCTATGCCTATAGGGGGAAAAATCCCTCCTATCACATTATTTATATTTGTTCATTTAGCCTTTACCTGAAAAGTACAAGTGGAAACTAAAAACCCCCAGAAACAGCCCATTCCATTTTGGAATAATTTTAATTTATAGGATTTGTTTTTATTTGCTTGATTTTATTTCAGGCTGGAATCTGCAATTTCCATCAAGTATTCTGTCTTCCGGGGCCAAGTAAAACATTTTCATCCCTTTTCCAAAAGACAACTCTTTAAAGACATGAAGGAAATTGTCATGAGTACAGCTAGATGGGTACCCAGACACATTTGAATTTCCATAGCATTAGTAAACCAGACATTATCATTTGCATCAGTAGTAGTACTCACACTCATAAAATTAAGTATCCTTGCAGGATCCTTAAAGTCAATGAGTGCATCTAATTCTGGAATCATTGTCTTCTCACCCCAAACATGTTATTTCTACCTTGATATGTTCAGAGATGGCAGTCAACCAAGATTTGAATAGCCAACCTGTAGCTCCAAGAGAGGATCCCTGCTTTTGGAACCCCTTCTACAAAAAAAATGTTCCCTTTATTTTAATTAAACTATGTCTTATAAATCTCTAAGGGGAAAAAAAAAACCTTTGGGAGCTATCCCTGAAGGAAATACATATGTACTTTCACTTGTTAAATGTTCTGGACCAAGCCTAACTCAAAACAATTCAATGGGGGCAGACCAGGAGCTATAGTTCTGTTTTTAGCTATATATAGTCATACTCATTTCCAAACTGAAATAAATATGACCAAAAGGGTGTGTTGTGTGATTCATCAGTGAGATAACTCTCAAGTCTGAGTGATTCAAGAGAGCATTGACTCTTTGCAGGGTTATCTTTTCATGTCTTAAGTGACCAAAAAAGTCAAGCCAATGAATCTAGAAATTTTTTTCCCTATATTGGCTTAATGGTTTATAATTTCAGTTCTAAACCCCATGGATCTAGAAATAAGTTAACTAACCAAGAAATATATTTTACCAATCTGCCTATGCTATGTTTAGCATCTTCTGTCCGCAACCTTACATCAATGCAACTTAATTGTATGTAATTTGCAATTTCACTGACTGCAAAGTGACTTCTGAGACCCAAAGAACAAAGATAATCCTAAAAACTTAACCTATAGAATTGTCCAAATTGAAACCCCAAAGAGTTTCCCTGTTTGTTTGTCTATATCACTAACAGTAGAAGATGATTACAGGACTATGGTTTGGGAGGTAGATATTAAAGTGAACTACAAAGAGAGGATCCCCAGATTTCTGAGAATGATCAAACGATTACATTGCAACTAGATTCTTTATGAGGCAGTTGGTAGTTCATTAGCTAGAGTAGTAGGTCTGGAATCAGAAATACCTATGTTCATATCTGATCTCAGGCTTATTAACTGTGAGACCATAAGCAAGTCACTTAACCTCCTTTCACCTCATCTATAAAATGAGAAGAATCACATTTGACTCATAAGGTTGTGAAGATCAAATGAAATATTTGCAAAAGTTCTTAGTACAAATGACTGTAACATGAAAGGCATTATATAGATGTATGTAGAGAAGGATCAGCTGATTTGAGAATCCCCAGAGACCATTTATCAGATGCAAATTTTCAATTAGCAATTGCCCACCCACTCCTTACAGCTTGAAAATTCTATGTACAGTACATCAAGGAGGTCTCACGGCTTCCCAGCTGGAAAGCTGTACATACAGACCCTGTCTATACATTTCATTGGTTGTTTATTATACATGTTTATTAGACTACTTTAATTCTAGAAAGATTTTTGCTTGATGGCTATTTACTGCCAGCAGGGAAACTCAATGCAACTGAACAGAGTGTGCTATCACTCCTAACTCAGGATTAGCCATGTAGCTTTGTTTATTCTGCCCTGTGAGTTCCTGTTTCTATGGTGGCATATAGTGTGTTTGATAGATTCTTGTTCATTCTGTAGCAGTTAAAGATAAAGGTAGGAAGCTGTAGTATAAAGACTGATTTGTTTCTCACTTGTTCCATCTATTGTACAAATTCACCTTTTCTGATTTAAAAATTAGAAAGAAAAAAAAGCATGATAACCTTGGCAATTCTCTCAAATCATATTTGTTAATCAATAACCATATTTCCAGAATTTTACTAGTTGTAGAAAGATTAATAGAATTTTAGATTTGGGAAGAAATTCAAAGACATTATTTTTGTTATTCAATTGTTTTCAGTCACATCTGACTCTGTGACTTCATTTGGAGTTTTCTTGGTAAAGATACTGGAATGGTTTACCATTTCCTTTTTCAGCTCATTTTACAGTTGAGGAACTGAAACAAAGAAAGTTAAGTGACTTGTCTAGGATTATGTGGCTAGTAAGCATCTGAGGCTGGATTTGGACTTAGTGAGATAAGTCTTCCTGAATCTAGCCTGGCACTTTAACCACTGTGCTATCTAACTTCCCTTGAAAGCATCCTAATCCCACTCAAAATTGAAAATATTTCCTACTATGACATATTCAACAAGCACTCATCCCAGACTATAAAGATCTTTCCTCCTAATCAATCCATTCCACTTTTAGATAGCTTGAATTCTTAGAAAGTTTTCCTGACACGAAGTCTCAATTTGCTTTTTTGACATTTAAATCCATTGCTACTGTCTTTTGGATCAAAACCAAGCAATTTCCACATTATAACCTTTTGAATATAGGGAAGGTATAATGGGTATGCTGAATCTCCTCTTAGCTAAACATCATAAATTTCTTCAACCAATAATAATAACCAATAATTGTAGAGAACCTGAGAGTCTGGAAAAGGCTTTTATACATATTACTGCATATCTCACAGTAACTCAGTAAGTTAAGTACTATGGATATTTTTTCTTCCCATTGTACAGATTAAGAAACTGAGGTTGTAACTTGTATATGGTAATACAACTACTGCCAGAGGTAGAATTTGATAAAAGGTCTTTCTGCTGCCATCCAAGTTCAACATTCTATCCAGTCCACTGTCTCATGCCAAGCTTAATATAATTCTCAAGACATTTTATTCTGCTACTTGCTCTTCTTAAATCTTACTCATCTCAACAATGCCCTTTCTAAAAGGTGGCTTTCAGAGTTAAACACAATTCGCCAGATGTAATCCAACCAGGGCAGAGGACATTGTAATCATCATCTACTTTTTCTTGGAAGTTGTACCTCCTTAATGCAGCTCAAGATCTCATCAGCTTTAGAGCTGTCATAACAAGTATGAGATAGGCCCAGATAGAACTTACAGTGCACTGAACCTCCAGTTCTTTTTCAGACAGTTATCTAAGTATCCTGTGACTTTCTTTATTGAAGTCAAGCATAAATGTTTACATTTATCCCTATTAAGTTTTATCTATTAACCCATTGTTGTAATCATTTTTCTTTCCCTTTAACTAAAAACCTAAAGAGGTACAGAAATTAAAGATAAAAAAGTATTTATCTTAGGAAGAAAAAATATGAATATCTCTACACAAATATATCAATGGATAGAGATGCCTATTTCCCTTTTTCCTTTCTATTCTCTCTTTATCTTTGTTTTTGGGAGGAGATTTGAGAGAACTAACTTGAATGAATGGTATCTCCTTACACCAGTTTGGATTCATAAATCATCTATAGTTCATAATTAAAGTGGTGCCTAGTATGCTGAGAAATTATGTGACTTGTCTAAGGTCACACACAAAATTTTGTCAGAGTCAGATCCTAAACTAATGTTTTGACACCAATAACCTCCATCTAGTACAACATGCTTCATCTCAGCTTGTGCATTAACATATATGTGTGTGTGTTTGTTTATGCATATATATGCATATGTAAAAATGATAGCTAACATGTATATAATGCTTTTAGGTTTGTAACATACTTGACATATATTAAGCAATTTAATTCTCACAATCCTGGGAAGTAAGTATTATTGAATTACCCAATTTACACATGAGGAAACTAAAGTTTAGAAAAATTAAATGACTTTCTCAGGGTCACATAGCAGTAAATGTTTGAGACAAGATTCATATTCATACCTTCCTGACACTGGCCAGAATTCTTATCTCCTAAACCACTGATGCATACACATACACCAATGCATACATATAAACATACATTAATGGACTATGCATATAATCAATAAACATGTTTGTGAGAGATTGAGCAGAATAAGAGAAAATCCAAATGCTATCAATAGCTGAGAAAAAATGTGAATAATTTAATAATAGGTGAATTTGTACTTAAAGAATCTGTATTTGAATACACAACTGACCACATGTGTGACCTTAAAGAAATCTCTTCTCCTCTAGAAGCTTTAGCATACTAATCTTTAAAGTAAAGGAGTTGGAATAATGGTCTTTAAGCTCTAGATCTAGTATCTTATGATCTATAAAGCTCCTTTCCAATTCTAAAAATCACCTTAATACTTCTGGTACCAAAGTATAAGGAAATTGAGGAAAAGATATCAATAAATAATTGATTCTCCCAATATCTGATATGCAAGAATCAGGTACCAGCTTATAATTTCAGGCCAGGGGACCAGCAGATGAAGCTAGGGTGTGCTGACTTTACCTATTCCCCTTGATTGACTTAGGGTGATAATACCTTGATTGGTACTTTAAAAGTGTTGGTTACCATCATACCTTCTAAGTTTGCCAAGATATTTAAAGTATTTGTCTTTCGAAACTCCAGTTTGAAAAGAGTATGTGTTCCTACAATGAAAACTTCTAGCATGCACATTTCCTCTGGCATTTAGACATGATTGTTCCTAAGCAAGGATGTTGATGTCATAAGGGCCTCCAATAAATTAGAATTCATGTACATAAATGCATGCACTAAGGGGCAGAAGTACCTAAATTTCAAGTACCATTAACTTGCACACTAAATTGATTGCTGAAATCTCCAAATTGAACCTAACCACAAGGGGACATAAATCCCACATACAACTGTGTGCACCATTAAGTCATCCATGATCTATGGAGAAAAGACAACAACCTTTTGAATAAAATGATGTTGCATTCCATGAGATCGTATATTCAAAATAATGACTAGTCCAGAAAGAATAATCAAAGTTTGCTAGTTTGCATCTGGTTACTGTATTCAGAAGCTGGACAGTTACCTAATATATCCCAGCCTGAGCATGGGAAGCTGTCAAAGCAAGGATTGAACATTTTAATTCATGGGAAGTAAAGGAATAGTCTGAATAAATGACCCTCAAATGTAGTGAGAAAACATTGTTTAAAGGTGAATCTCAACCTACAAATAAATTTGAACTCTTTTCATAAAATTGACATCTTTGCTTTATAGCATTATCTCATGCTCCTACTACGTTTTACTCCTTTATAGTCAATCAAAGGTAGACTACTTTCCAATTTCTATAAATGACTCCTTTTTTTCTATGTGACTCTGTTCATGCTATCCCTTGTGGCAAGACAATCATGCATTCTCCTTCTATTGAAGTTTTATCATCCTCAAGGTTTCAACTAAAATGTTTCCTTGTTTACAGTCTTTTCTGATCTCCTCATTGGGAAAGTAATGCAGTTTAAAGACTTTTGTGTGTGTAGTCAGAGAATCTATGACTGGATAAGTCATGTCAACTCTCTGGACCTTAGTTTCTTCATCTATAAAATGAGGTGGTTCTCAAGGTCCCTTTTATCTCTAAAGTAGTAATAATGTTCTTAGCTCAGATTTTTTTTAAACAGCTTTGTTTCCACTTCTCTTATCAACTGAAAAAAACATAGTTGTCACATATTCACAATAGAACAAAAAGGCATCTCAGAAGCCCTCAATCAACCATTGAGCTATCCTCAAGCATATGATAGGCACTATTCTAGGTACTGTAAATACAAAGATGAAGAATAAAATAATTCTTCTTTGAAAGGATTTTACTTTTCAAAGGAAGAAAGAAGTATAGATAGATATTTATATTTATATATGCAAAGAATAAATATAAAGTGAATAGATATAAAATAATTGACAATGAGAAAATTTGGCCTGTAGGGTACTAAAAGTAAACATCATATTATTTGAGGATATGTTGAGGAGGTATTAAGTTGTGGGATTAGAAATGGAAGATGGAATGCCATAAGTGAATGGATCCCGTGAACCTGAACCAAATGATAATCAAGCAGGCAACCTTCTCATGTCCTCTAAGACGAGTACTTTCCTTAATGACTACAGTCAAAGTCATCAGAGAAAGTCCAATAGCTAGTATCTGAAAAGTGATAATCAAATATGTAACATTTGTGTTATAATCTAATATTCTGAATAATATGTTTGTAACATCAGGGTAATAGATTGGGAATCAAGAGAAAACAAAGTTCAATACAACCTCTAACTAATCTTTGCTTAAGGGAACTAATGTTTAAAATAATAATTTTCAAGGATTATAGAATTTTAAAATAAATTATTTATATTTTGACAGCACTTTCCTTCCTTTAACACTTTAGAAAGTGTTGGGTATTTAGCAAAAATTATTGGTTTAAAAAGCAAGCTCCCAGATGTTGAAAATTTATCCCTTCCTTCTTAATGTTCCTCCTCTCCATGCAGTCATGTCATCTGAGGTCCTCCTCACTCCTGAATTTTCTTATCCCTCCCCAGGAGCACCTTCATCTTGTCTTGGGATCTCTCCAAACTAATATTAAGAGTTACGTTATACCTGTATGCTCCACTGGCCAGGATTGTTATTAGAGGTCTTCTAACAATTACTATCTCTGAGAACATGAGAAAGACATTCTCTTTGAGCCTCAGTTGCCTCATATTTCAAAGTGAGATATGAATGCCTGAACTTGCCATTTCCCATGTTTATTTTGAGAATGTTTGAATGTTTTGTAAATTTTAAAACACTACATATTTCTTAATAAGTATTAGACTATAAATACGAACAAATAGCTGTCAACAAAAGAATTTAAATTTATCAACAACTATGTTAAAGAAGACTCTGAGTCACTAATAAGTCCAAATCAAAACTACCTCAAGATTTAATTTCATACTACACAATTTGACAAAGATGACAAAAATGTAAATAGACAATAAGAGAGAGGATGGAAAGACATGCACATTAAGCCATTTTTGGTGAAGCTGTGAATGAGTACAATCCTTTAAATAATTAGGAATTAGTTAAATAAGACCATTAAAGTAAACTTTTGATCCAGAGTCAGCTAATAGACAGAGCACAGGACTTGGAGTCAAGAAAACAAGAGAGTCATGCCCCAGAACTTACTATATGAATCTGAACAATTTACTTAATCTCTCTGTAACTCAGTTTTCTCATCTGACAGATTCCACTGTTAAACAAATGTTCCAAGGAGATTAGTGACAAAACGTTTCCATATAGACCAAAAAATCAAAGCGACACTGTTTGTGATAATAAACAACCTTTTAAAAAAAGTTGCTATCCATCCAATGAGGAAAGGCAAAAGAAATTGTGGTTCATGAATGTAATGTAGCATTACCATGCATGGAAAAACAAATAAACTGATGCAAAATGAAGTAAGCTGAAGTAGAGAAACAATAAACTTAATAATTTTATCAGTGTCAGTGGAAGTAATAAGAACCACAATACATTCACAGTTCAATGCCATAAATTATTTTATTTTATTTTTGCAAGGCAATGGCGTTAAGTGACTGGTCAAAGGTCACATAACTAGGTAATTATTAAGTGTCAGAGGTTGGATTTGAATTCAGGTCTTCCTGACTCCAGAGCCAGTGGTCTATCCACTATGTCCCCTAGCGGCCTCATAAATTATTTTTTTAAGTGACCTTGACTAAAATGAAAACATATGACTTAGGGGTTGCATAGAGTCAGAAGGCCCACAGAATAGGCATATTTCATATAACATCAGATTTTGTTAATGTATTGTTAAATTTTATTATTTTTATTTTCTTCTTTTTAAAAAAAAAATCATTATTCTTATAAATGATGTCTTCCTGGGAAGAATAATAAAATGCACATAGGAGGAAATCTAAGTAATCTTAAGAGACAAAAGATTTAGATAAAAACTTGTTTTTAAGTTTTCTGCAACCCAGCTCAAAAATACAGACACACACATTATAAAAGGATCAGTTACACATCAATAATTATTGATGTATGTCTTCAGGGTTATATAATGAACTACTGAATATACATTTTGAAGGCTTAGCTTGGACATCATTTATAGCAATTGTCTCTTAAATTACATGCCTACTTCAATTCAAAGCTGTAATTCAGGGATTCTAATCTATTTTAGCTTCTCAACATGACTTCATAAGATAAACCTCAGTTTAAAAAAATTGCTGCCCTGATCAGCAGGGCTTTTTTTTATTTGCTAGTAGATTACTGTTAATTCTTCACACCATTATTTTATACTCACTTACTATGACATCTTATTTGTAAGGTTTATTTGCTGGATTTATAGCTATGGTGGTCATAAGCTTTGAAATAACAATGACCTCATTACCACCCAAATTATATCATCAAATTCTCATCTGTACTTTTCTTGCTTTGCTTAGAGCTCTAATATGTTGCAAAGAGAAGACTGTTTGCTTGCTCCCCAGTCATCATTTTGTAAAAGACATAATATAAAATGTAAACAGGCTTGAAAGCAGTTTAAACAGTGTATCACCAGTAGCCAAGTCTGTCTTACCAGCATTGGTACAGATGGTGCCTTCTCAGTCCTACTTAAGCCTCCCATTAGAGGTGTTGATTGCTTCTTTGTTATTTAAAAACCAAAAAATCCAGGAGAAGGGCTATCTTAAGTTCCTTGCTCTTAACATGCACTTGGTAAATCTTTACTAGATCAATTAACAAAGATTTATTAAACAGGGAGTATGTTAAGTTGCTGGATACAAAAGAAAACAAAAAACCCCAATCTTTTCCCTCAAGAAGTTAACACTTTAGGGTGGCTAGGTGGTGTAGTGGATAAAGCACCTGCCTTGGAGTCAGGAGTACCTGGGTTCAAATCAGGTCTCAGACACTTACTAATTACCTAGCTGTGTGGCCTTGGGCAAGCCACTTAACCCCATTTGCCTTGCAAAAACCTAAAAAAAAGTTAACATTTTAATGGAAAAATATGAACTAGAAAGTGTCTCTGTTGACCCTTGAAAGAAAGGTTCTCTAACCTACAATCAAAAACTTTCTGTCTCTAGTTCTGTCTCTGTCTGTCTTTATAGTTCTGTCTCTCCCTCTTTTCAGACCCTCTTTCTCACTTCATCTCTCATTCTACTCTCTCTCTCTCATTTTTAGGAATTAGGTGCACATTAAATATGATAATCAGGATGGCCTTCTAAATTTTAATTTCTGAAAGTGATATTTTAATTTGTGATGGAGGCATGAAAAATTTTAGTGACCTGAGAGCTTATAAAACCAATAATCTAAAATGATCATATTTTATATCAAACTGAGAGTCTTTAACTAATTTCCTAAATAGTATAGATATAGATAAGTTGTCTACATCCATAAAGCCATAAATAATGGGGCAGATTGAAAAGGTAATTTCCATTCTCAAATATAACACTTAGTGTAGAATTACTTTTTTTAAAAAAAGTCTCCAGTTGGGGTAGAGCCTTTAACCATATTTTCTGAACCATAGAGGCCATATGGGACCCACAAATCCCATTCATTCAACCCTTGTCTTGTAACCAGAAAATACAGGTAAGCACATGTGCCAACATTTTTTGCATCATCATAGAGGAGTTCAACCCTTAACTTACACAGCTTGACTTCTCCATGTAACTGATACTGTGCAATCTCACAGACCACCAGAGTTTTTTGGTTTGTTTGTTTGTTTGTTTTGTGTTTTACAAAAGATTTGTGTATAGGAATTAGGCTCTTAATTTTAAAACATTAAATGACTCATAATTGCAACAGACAATTCATTATTATTTTTTCTTTATATACTTAAAAAATTAACATAGTTCTATGTATATTGGCAATTCCATTTCCAGTTTGACATCTTCATGTTGCCTACAAACTTGCAAAAAGAATGTATAGAGTTGTAGTCAGATATTCAACTTAAAGAAAAATTTATTCAAGTGACTTTATTGGATTTTTTTTAAGTTGTATCTACCTATAAGTTGTACCAGACTATTAGACTGGTATTTCATAAATATGCCCTGTTCATGACATCACTTTTGGAGAGTATGTATATACACATATGTGTGTATATATGTATATATATATATATATATATATATATATATATATTTATGAACAAAAGGTCCAAATAGAACAAAACCTTCAGATAAGTATCTCAAAAATATTTTTCACATTGCTGCAACTCCATTAAACCAGATATAGATGCATTGGTATCAAAAAAGCAGGCTCAGTATTCCCATTAAAATGATACTTATTTATTGTTTAAAAAATAAATGTTTTATTATAATCATTTTTATTTTTAAACTTTGTTACATTTTTACATTTTATTATTATGCTCATTTGTAATCTGGGTTACATTGAAGTCATAAATGAATATTAAATTATTTATATGACCCCTGACAAATTTTTCTTGGACAATGACCAGAAGGGCTAAAAGGGTGGAAACCCATGCTTCAAACTTTCATGTTACATGCAATCTTTTTGATCTGGACAGACTTCTTTCTCACGGTCCTGTTCTGTTCTTGTGAAATCCCCCTGTATTTGTAAATGTTGAATCTAGAAACATCCATGTGCTATTGTTGCTTGGATTATTGATGCCTCTCTAAATGAGACATTAAAGGTGGAAAAGTACCTAAACTCACCTACTAGAGATACGTTCACTATCTATGGATACTGGGGAATAGACTTTTGAAAAAGTGGAACCTTAGATGTTCCCACACCAAATTGGACAGAACAAAAAGTTATTATAACCTAGACCCTCCATAGCATCATCACTCTCTGCCTCCTAAAAATCACTTCAGCAGATTCTTCCCTATTGACTAACAGTTGTGTTTTGCCTCTCCTGAAGATTATTTTCATCCTTGACTTTCTTGTTAACTATTATCTGTGAATGTCCATGATCTCCTAACTCCAGGCATAGGAATTTGGATTTTTTGCCTTCCTTGTACGTTAAAATGTACTTTTCAGAGGTTTGTTGAAATCAGCTTATTGGCCACTCTTTTTTTGTAGAAATCCTTTACTCCTTGAAAGCAACTTAAGTAGACTGGGACAATCAAATTTACAAAATCACAAAGTTCTAGTCTTGAAAGTCCATTCAGAGAAGATTCTCAACAACGACCAGAAAACATAAAGCCCTGTTCTAACCATGTCACTTCCTTGGTTCAATAACACTCAAAGTCTCCTATTTCCTCTAGGATGAAAAAAAAATTTTTTTTAAACATTTCTTTCTAACATTCAAAACCTTTTATAATGTGACTTTAATATTTCCTCTTCAGATGACTTTAGCTTTTCAAATGACTTTTACCATGTTCTCCCTCATTCATTCTGAATGTCAAACTGACTTTCAAAATGTTTACCTTACACTAAATTGGCCTTGCCAAAAATCACCCCCCATACCTATAATTATCTCCCTTCTCACTTCAGTTTCTTGGTATCTCCAGTTCTCTTGAGGATTCAACTCATGTTATCTCCAACAATAAACTTTTTGTGATTTCCAGAAATTGTTAGCATTCTTTCCATAAAGAAATATTTTGTATCAATAGAGAGAGGGGATATATCTATGACTTCACTGGCATAAGAAACTCCTGTATGAGGAAACTCCCTCTACCAATGCAAGTCATTACCTTCTCAGAAATTTATGATTTTAGAGGATTTCTAAGAGCTCTGAATGGTTAAATGATTTGCCCAGAGTCATGGACCAGTAACATGACAGAGGTGGCACAAGAGTCCAAGTTCTTCTGGCTTCTGGACAAGCTCTCTATCCACTACAGCACATTCTTCTTTGGATTAATATTATATATCTGTTTACACACTGGTCTCTCCCATCCACTGTCCCCAAGAAATATAATATTAGAGAAATTTTGTAGTCTTGAATCATTAATTTTCAGTTAAAAGCTTCATCAAGACTATGTTCCAACCTATATAACAAGGCTCCTTGGTATATCATGGGTGCTTTGGAATAATCTTGGGTCATTATTTTGATCATCCTTACAATATTGCTGTTTCTATGTGCAATATTCCCTTGATTTCATTCACTTCCCTTTGCATCAGTTCGTATAAGATTTCCAGATTTTTCTGAAACCATCCTTCTATCATTTGCATCTTAATAACATATCAGATGTCCATCCTTCCATAATTGATCTTCTTTCATCTTCATTATTTAAAATGTATCCATAGACATCTCCTAAAACTACAGAATATCTCAAGTCTCTTAAATGTTGAGCCTTACGATTTTTAAAATAGATTGCTATTGATATCTTCTATTTTTTTTCAGCTAAGCTCTCCCTTTATCAGTCAGTCCTCATTCCCCTACCATAAAGTCATTTCTTATAACCAAAGTCTTAATCCAAGATAAGAAAAAGAGAAGAGAATTTTTTTTTTTTAGAAAAGCCACACAAGTGTGCCATATGCAGTGTTCCGATGGGGACCCCTTTGTCATTCCCTTTCTTTTTTTTGCAAAAGAAATGGGGTTAAGTGGCTTGCCCAAGGCCACATAGCTAAGTAATTATTAAGTGTCTGAGGCTGGATTTGAACTTAGGTACTCCTGAGTCCAGGGCAGGTGCTCTATCCACTGCACCACCTGACCACCCCTGTTATTCCCCTTCTTATTGGAGATGCATCTCCACTTCTGCAAAGGAAGAGAAGGAGGTGTTTTCTCTCATCTCTTCTTTGTGAACCAGTTTATTCTTTTTTGCTGCCTTAGTTTGTAATTGTTTTTATTTTTACAATTGTACTTTCTATCAAGCAAAAGCTCTTGTCATTCTTTAAAAGTATATCACTCTGGTGAAGAATTGGAAATTGAGGGAAAGCCCATAAATTAGAGAAGGACTGAAGACCGATATGTAATTATGATGAAAATTATAAAAGGATGGTTTCAGAAAAACCCAGAAAAAATTAAATGAACTGAAGCAAAGGGAAGTGATCGGAATCATGAGATTTAGTTGTACATAGAAACAGCAATATTAAAAGGATGCTTAAAATAATGACTCAAGAAAATTCCAAAATACCCATGATGAAAAATGCTATCCTCCAGAGAGAGAATTGATAAACTCTGAGTACAGATTGAAGCAAACTTTTTTTTTTAATTTTATTTTTCTTGGGGTTTGTGTGTGTGTGTGTGTGTGTGTGTGTGCTTTTGCAACATGGCTGATATTGATAGGTTTTGCATGATGTCATATGTATCAATATAACATTGTTTGCCTTCTTAATGGGTAGGATGGGGCATGAGAGAAGAGAATTTGGAACTCAATTTTTTCAATGAAAGTTAAAAAAATGCCATGTAATTCAGAAATATTTAACAAAATATTTAACAAAATAAACAAAAAAATATTCTAAAAAGAAAAAATATATACAACACTCTAGGGCAAACAAATCCTAAGCAGTTTTGAATATACCAACCCTAAGTTATCCAAAGAAGCACAAAATAGTACAATTTCTTTGTTGCTTAATGATTCATCTGTCACTGTTTCTGTCTATGAGTTTCTGCCTATAATTTCCCCTGCTTCCTCTAGAGGAAGAAAAGTAATTAAACTATTTTGCTTCATATCTTGAGGAATATGAAAGATTTCATGATACCAAAAGCACAGAATTTTAATTAACATGAATTAACATGTATTCCTTCAATGTACACATCATCACCATATATTGTGTTTATGCTTTAATTTTACAGTCTTGGGGACTGAGGTTCAGGATCTTGTATCAGTAAATCAATCAGCATGCACTTATTAAGCTCCTATTAGATACAAGGCACTAAGGATATTATGACAAAAAAATGAAACAGTTCCTTCTCTCAAGGAGTTTTCTTTGTTTTTTTCATTTTTTTTTTATTACTTATTGAAATGGAATGAGAAGGTCTATGAGAGAAAGAAACAAGTTACCTTATATAAATCAATGTGAAACTAGTACACTTTATAGTGTGAACATCTTTGGATGACAAAAACCTACCTCTACATATTGTAAAATGCTTCCTCTAGCTAGAACTTAGCTAATACCTTTGTACCTCTGAGGAATATAGCTAGGTTCTTTGGAGTATGGGAAAAATTCCTGAATATCAAGTCAGAGAAATTGAGTTCAAATTCTGGCTATATTATTTATAGGTTACTATTATTTGTAGCTCTTAGAAAATTCAATTCACCTATCTTGATCCTGGTATACTAATTTGAAAGTTTGACACTAAATGATCTGCAAAAGCCCTTTAAGTTTGATGATGATAATGATGAGGATGAAGGTGATAAGAATTGTGATTATATTAGATTGTAAAGTTTGGAAAGTGACTGATAGAGATGTGTTTATCTCTTTCTGTCAGAAAGAGAGATAGAAATTTATTTCATTCATTCTCACAACATCCTTGTGATATAAATATTATTTGGCATTATTATCCTAATTTTATAGATTTGGACTCTTAGTCTCAGAAAAGTTAAGTAGCACAAGTTCACTCATGCTCACTCAACTGGTAAGTTTCAAAAGTCCTTCTTTCTCAAATCCACAGCAAGTACTCTTTCTTTTTAAAAATTTATTTTTTCCAATTACATATAAAGATAACTTTTGATAATCATTTTTCAAAATTTTTGAGTTCCAATTTTTTTCTCCCTCTCTCCCTTTTCTCCTCTCCCCAAAATGGCAAGCAATTTGATTTGTACAATCATGTCAAAGATATTTCCATATTAATCATGTTGGGAGAGTAGAAACAGACCAAAAGAAAAATTACATAAAAATAACAAAATGTGAAAATAATATGATTCTATTTGCATTCAGATTACATCAACACTTTCTTCAGTTGCAGAAGATGAAGATATACAAGTATTTTTCTATAACATTCCATGCTGCCTTTCAAGAAAAAAGATAAAAAATATCCCCTCAGAAATTAGAGGAGGAAGAAAAAATCTGTAAGGATATGATGAAACTATCCATATTTCCAAAGTTCCAAATCCTATCCTAGTCTCAATAATTTTTTCTGGATTGGGAACTTTTCTAAAGTAATATTTCGATAAGAAGCAAGAAGACCCTGCTTTTTTTTTCAGCAGCCCAGTCATTTGAGTCCAACAATGGAAGGTTTGGGGAACAGCAATTTTGATCTTGGGTAGCAATTATGTCCATTGATGTCTCTGTCTGTACAATCAATTCTGATATTAATGTTTTGCTTTGTAATCTTATAAAGAGAGCTGTCTTTTGAGTACTCTATCTACCTTAAAAGTTGACAGTTAGGTGACATTGAATAGTTGGATCCGAAGTCTATAAAACTTCAGTTTAAATCTGGCTTCAGACGTTTACTTGCTATATAACCCTGGTCAGGCTGTTTGACCTCTCTCAGTCTAAGTTTCCTCATATGTAAAATGGAAATATTAATACAATCTACCTCCCAGAGCTGTAAGGATCAAATAATATAATGTTTGTAAAATATTTTACAAACCTTAAAGTATTACTTAAATGCTCAGCTATTATTGTTAATAATAACCTCCAAGGTGAGAAAGTATGTTGATTGAATTAAGTAAGTATTTTAGCTATTATTATCCCCATTTTATAGGTGCAAAAACCAAGGCTCAGAGATGACTTACACAAGGCCAGAACTAGAAAATGTTTCTGGCAGGATTCTATGTCTGAACTTTCTGATTCCAAGACAAACATTTTAAGTCACAAAGCTAGGTTTCACTTTAAAATCTTATAAACATTTTTTTTGGTTCCCTTTAAAATGGAATACACCCAAACGTAATTCAAATCCTTTTTACTACTGGCTTTGTTGTAAGAAGCCTTTTCTTATGTCCTCTTCTCAATGCCAAAGCATTTTAGCAATGAACAGGTAGAAATGAATAGCCTATTTGAATTTTTCAGTGTGACAGTGTGCTGTTTGTTGTAAATTTAAATATCACTTTGGTTTCATATTTCACACTATGTGGTGAAATTGGCCATTATGAGAAAAGAGAAAAATCCATCTCCTACTTCCTTTAGCTTCTAAGTAACTTAGAGTGAATTATTTTAAGGCTTTCAGAATTATCTGCTTTTTATTGTATTTGTTCAAAGACAAGAAAGCATATTTTTAAAAGCTCAGACTACAAATTTACCTTGTATTTTTACACCCAAACACCAAATTTACATATCATTTTATTTGATATACTATTCCACTATTTCTTTGATAAAATAAATTATCTTATGGATTATTTAGGAACTTAGATTTTCATTTGATTCATCTTTTGTTGTTCCTGCACATTTGTGTTGACAGGTAAGCATGGATTGTACTCAGGAACTAACCAAAATATGCAGTTTCTGAAGTAGGGCTTGCTTGCAGCAATAATGCAAAATACAATTCACCAACTTAGGCAGGTCCGGAAGGGTGTCATATGTTTTAGCACATCCTTGGATATGTATTATCCTTGATCTTCCCCAACCTCTGTCCCCTCAAAAGTGCACCTTGCTCAATCTTCTCCTATCATTAGTTGAAAGTATTTGTCCAACTAATATATAAGATTTGGTCATTATTTCCATCACTGAAGGTGCACGAAGTTATACTGTTATCTCATGTCTGAAAATGAGCAATAACATATAGAAAATAGAATGAAATGGAGCTAATTTTACATTTTAAGCCAGGAAACTTATAGTATTATCAAAATAAAAGTTTACCTAAGGTTACAGAATATCTAGTTAGGAACAGTGAAAACTTGTAGAGTGGGGACACTAGAAGAAACAAAAACTATATAAGAAAAATAATTTTCAATCTTATTTTAAAGAAAATAATTCCCATGATGAGAAATTTATATCCTCATAAACACTATTTCAATTTAAAACATTCTAAATTTTGGAGTTATTAATAATGACAGTTAATATAATATTCAAATATATATGATATACTACACATATACTATCTCATTTGATTGTTGCATCTTGGAAATATCTTTCAGTAACCACCTTGGATGACAAAAACTTATTTCAACATATAGTAAAATGCTTCAGTTAAGCTAGAACTCAGTTATACCTTATTACCTCTAAGAAACATAACTAAGTTCTTTGGTATACGGGAAAGAGTTTTGAATTTCATATCAAATGAACTGAGTTAAAGTTCTAGTTCTATTATTTACAGATTACTACTACTTGTAACTGTGACTTTTACATAGAAAATTCAATTCATCAATCTTGACCCTAGTGCCCCAATTTGCAAGATTAAAGTTTGAGACTAGATGATCTGCAAACTCCCTTTAAGTTTGATGATGATCATGACGATGATGATGATGATGACAATTGCCATTGTATTGAGCTTAAGTTTTGGGAAATGATTGATAGAGATGTGTCTATTATTTTATTCCTTTTAAAAATTAGGAATCGGGGGTCAAAAAATGATTCTATCACTCACCCTTCATTAAAAACTATTAACTTCCATATGAAATTATTTAAAAAAACGAAAGGGAAAAGTCCTACATGTTCCAAAATACTCATAGCAGCTTTTTTTTATAGTGGTAAAGAACTGGAAATCGAGGGGATGCCCATCAATTAGGGAATAGCTAAATAATGAATATGAATACTATGGAATGTTATTGTTCTATATTAAACGATAAATGATTGGACTCTAGAGAAGCATAGAATGACTTATGGATCTGATACTGAGAGAAGGAAGTTGAACCAAGAGAAGAATGTACACATTAACAACATTGTGAGATGAACAACCTTGGTGGTAGCAGCAGCCCTCAGCAGACTGATTATGGACAATGCTATCCCCATCCAGAGTAAGAAAACCAAAACAAAGCAAAGCACACACACACACACACACACACACACACACAAATAACCATTCAGAATCAGATGAACACTTTATAAAAATTATCTCTTATGTATGTCTTTCTCTTCAACCTAATTCCTCATACTGAATATCTGAATATCACTAATCTATAAAGATGTTTATCAAAATATGTAAGTACAATGCTAACCTGACTGTTCATCTCTAAGGGAAAGGGAGTGGGAAGGGAATGTGGGAGGAAATTTTGTAATTTAAAAACATACATGTTCATATGGATGAAAATAAATAAATAAATTTAATTAAAAAAAAAACTATTAACTATTGGATTAGGTTTCTCCCTAGTGAATTCCAGAATTCTTAAAAATCCAACAGAATGCCTACCATCACATCATTTTAAACTCTTGCTTTCTTTTTGTCTCTGTCTCTGTTTCTGCCTCTGTCTCTGTATATGTCTTTATGTGTCTCTTCTCTCTATCTCTGCTCACTTTCTCTCTCTCTCTCTCTCTCTCTCTCTCTCTCTCTCTCTCTCTCTCTCTCTCTCTCTCTCTCATTGCACTGCAACTGTCTAAATCCTACAAGTTTCAAGGAAATGCTGACATTGTTAACTATCACTGATGGTACTGCCTTGAAACCAACTCCCTGTGAGTAGTCACAGGAAAACAATTTAGAAAAGCAAACAGAGAAAAAATATACCTCAACAAGAAAAAAATCAATTTCACATATCCTACATATCCACAAAAATGGAAAGAACATATTTTTCTAAATAACTTTGTCCTCACATTTATAAAACTCTCTTGCTTCATCATTAATCTGTTCCCCAAGTGACTGAGATGGTCAAGGGAATCAACAATCACTATAACATTATTTTGTTTCCTTCAGGCTTATTTTCCCTTCACTGAGGTTTACTCCAAACCAGATGTTTCTTCATCTGCAAACATTAATCCAACAAGAGAGCCTGGAGTCATGTTCAAAGCCATTTGAGAAAATTGAGCAAAATGTACAACTACTTCCATGGGAGCATATATGGAAACTAGTTCTCTAGTGAAAGATTTACAGACATCCAAAGACTGAGGGAAGAGGAGGAGAGATATTTGATGGAGAACCCAAAGAAATAGGGAGATTGGCTATCCTTTCTATCATCTAGTATCCTTTTTGGACCCAGAGTTCCTTCAAAGTTCTTAGGTACTTTGCTGGAAGATATAAAAGGGACTAAAAGAGATGACTCTGGGTCTACAATTAAATAGTAGCCTCAAGGTGTCTAATGGTAAATGAAAATGTTTATATATGTTAATAGCTAACATTGATTATAAGAATTAATTGTTCATTTGGTAAGCAAGAGCTGCCCCAAGACACAGTTCCAGTCACAAGGACTGAATAGATTTTGTTCTCACCTGAATAATAGATCACAAAGAAAACTTGAACTAAAGTTGGGTTTGATCCTGGGAAATGAACACAACATTTTTAGTTATTGAATTGTAAGCAACTTGAGACAATGGCTTCAGTATTCTCAATACTTAGTAACACATGGTACCCTATAGTAGGCAATTAAATATTTGGGTGACATTAAAGAAATAAAGGGATTAACTTTTTAGGAAGGAGGGGCCAGGCTAGACTTGATACTCAGAAGTTTAAGTTAGAAATAGATGAGAGATAGACATCAAGATAGATAAGTAGATAGATGGCTGATACACATGCACATAACATCTCAGCCTTATTTTAGATCAACATCATAAGCTGAATATTATTAAAAATATAAACGTCTGATTCACAAATAGTCTGGATTTGAATGATGAATCGAAAAAAAAATAAATATTCAGAATCATATTGTTATAAATAGCTCATGAATATTTAGTCCAGAATGATTAAAATTTTTTTAATTAAGACTTCTTAATAAATGACACACCTCTATAAAGGGGAGAAGGGTGAGGAATCCCGAAAATGTTAGTCTTATTTGCGGTTTGAAAGGCTTTGTTCCTGACCCTTTATGCCAATTATTGGCTGGGGTCACAAATCTAATTATTACATTTATCCTCATACATTTTTCCCCCCACCTGCTCATTATGCTAATGAGAAAGAACAGCTACCTCCTTGAGCATGCACAAAGGAGAAGGTCAAGACCCTAGTTTAACTCAGAACTAGGTGGGACAGACCTGACCTAATCTTTTTGATCAGATTGAGGCTAAATCTATTGTCTTCACTCACATACCTTCCCATAGGCAACAATACATGGAAGACCCAGGTCTTTGTAGTGTAAACTAACAATTCTTCCTTCACATTCTTGTGGAACCCAAACACCCCCATATTCCTCACAAGATAATACAATGGGAGGAATGTCAAAGGCTATCTAATTCAAGTGAAATACATCAGTTCTTTCAACTGCTACATACAAACACACACACACACACCCTGAGTTTAAGTTCTACATCTTTTAGATAGCCTTCCTCTGAACATGCCCTGGCTCAGATTAACACTTCATAAGGAATTTGTACTGCAGCATAATCAACAAATAGTCATTTAGTTGGAATTCACTCTCTTCAGAAGGAGCTCATACTACTTCTGGGGAACTAGCTAAGTTCCTCCCCTCCCCCCAAAAAAATATTGATTAAATTATAGCTTGGTTATGTCTTCCATCCATAATTCCTAGTTCTGCAATCTCATTGCAAAGAGAATAAAATGACTCCTTCTTAAAAGTGATATCACTTCTGAGACTAATTTATAGAACTAGTAACTTGCTCTGTTTTGTCATGATGATATTGCAGATAAGGTACTTTGGAAGGTATTGAGAAGCTGGGGAGAATCTAAAGGAAATGACCTGGATGATGAACAGCCTTCATATGAAAATCAGCTTGAAAGAACTAAAAGGCTTTGTGACAGTGGCAAAAAACAATCAATTTTGAGAAAGCTCTCAGTCTTGCTACTTAGTATTTGTATAAACTTGGTCTCAGTTTCCTCATCTGTAAAAAAGGGAGATGCTTAGATTTAATTGCTTGCAAAATCCCTTCCAGTTGTATAGGTATGATTTTGTGATATCAAAAACTGGGTATATTTAGCCTAGGTAAGATAAAATTTGGTAGAGAGAGACATGAAAGTTGTCTTCAAGTAGCTTAAAGATAGTAAATTAGATAAAAAAGAACACAACTTGTTCTATTTAGTTCTGAAAGACACAATTAGAAAGGATGGAAACAAGTTGCTTAAGAGGAAAATCTGGGATGGTGTCAGGAAAAATTTCCATATATTAAGAAATATCCAGTAGGAGAATGGACTGCCTTAGAAATCTAAGAATCACCTCCCTGGAGACTTTTCAGATATATATGAAAGAAAATTCAGATTCAGGTATGAGGTATGGACTGTAAGGTCTTTTCCAACTTCTAAATTCTTAAAACTGGTGAGCTTGGACAAGTTACTTAAGTTCTCTCTAAGTTCAGTTCTGCTTGTAAATTGAAGAGGTTAAATTACTTGAATTTCAGTTTCCAGATATCATGATCCTATGGTATTATAAAATGCTTATATTTGTGGTACAATTAAAGTGACCCAGATAAGTGTTTGTTAAATTCCTGCTATATGGCAAGCCTTGGGTTAAAAGTACTAGAGGTACAATGAAATATAGAGGGGAAAAAAAATCAGTTCATACTCTTAGGGAGTTCACAGTCTAATGGGAGAGACAACTTGCAAAAAACTTGGTATGGATAAAATTTAAACAGACAGAAAGATAGAAATAGACTAGATGATAACAGATTAGATAAAGATCTAAGCCTGTAAATACATATACACACAAATGTTTATATATATGCATATATATGTATATATGAACATATGCATATATGTGTATATATCTATCTATATATGATAATTTGGAGGTAATCCACAGAAAGGTAGTGCTTGCATTAAGGGGAAATAGGAAAGACTTCTCCCTAAAGATGTAGTTTGAATTAAACCAGGAGACAGGAATGAGGAGAGAAAGAATCACAGGTATGGAAGAGAAACAATGAAAATGCTTGGAATTGGGAGATGGAGTATAATGTTGAAAGGACAGCAAGTTTATCACTGTCACTGGATCACAGAATATGAGTATGGGAGGAAGGAGCAAAGAGAAGCTTGAGAATTGAAGAATCTTTTTCCATAATAAAGTTCTAATATAAAGTCCAAAAATAAGGTTGTGCTGTTATCAAGCAAAGAGTCATAGGAATATTGAGAATTCAAAGAGAATTTTGATATCATGCTTTCTAAACTCCCATCCAATGCAAGAATCCCATCTCCTATATCTCTGGGATAATTGCTGTCCAGACTTTTTGAACACTTCCAGTACCCTACTCTGCAGGCTTATCTGTTACAAAATGGGGATACCTTCAGTTCCTCACACCCTTAATCAATGAAATGGAAGGTTACAAAGAGGAGACGGAATTTGATATCGATTTTAAAGGAAGAGTAGAACAGCAATAGGTGGAGGGTGGCAATCAATCTTAAAATGGACTAAAATAGATTCCAAATCTAGTTTATAAACCTATAACTATTGATTTGCCATTTGAGGCTCAGAGACCAATCTAAGACATTGAGGGGAAATAAGAAAGAATGAAACAAATAGGGATATGAATTGAATAAATCAAAGTCAAATAGAGATCAGATCAGAACAAAAATCCATTTGGGGATGGGGCAAGTGAATAGTGGACATGCAAGCAGTCAGTTGACAAAAGTCCAATAGATACATTATTGATGCAGTTATAATAAGTATCAATCTTGAGACTTAGATTTGTAGCTAGGAAATCGAATAGCATGGACTATAGACCCAGATATAAGGGATCAGGAAGACAAAGCAAGTAGGAGAAGATCTGACATGAAAATTTGCACATAGCATCCAGGAACCTGGGGCATCAAGACCAAAGCAGGACTAGCAGCAATATCTTATCAATCCTAAGCATTATTTTTTGGTTGAAGAAAGGTTCCCTATACCATCCTTACCTAGTCTAGGGTGGGCTTCAGAGAATGTGGCCAGGCTAAAAAGGGAAATACACCATGCTTAGGGGCAAATGAGGATCAGGCACAGAGTAGACCAAAACAGTTCTGGCACTGCATTCTCCAGAAGTCATGCATGTCACTAGGGGCAATGGAGAAAATCCAAAAGAGAAAATCTTTGAGTGAATGAACAGAGCTATTAAGATTGAGTCAGACTTAACTTACTTAAGCAAGCTAGCAAAATGAGGTGGAAGCATAAGGGATGGGAGAGGTGAAGAGTAGTTTCATTCTAGTTTATCATACCTGAGAGGGTTTCCAGAAACTATATAGGAAGCAGAGACAAGCTCAATGTGGTTTGTATCACTAAAGCCCAAAACAAAACAAAACAAAACAAAAACTCTTTAACCAGATGAGCATGGTATAGTTTTAAAACAACCACCACATTTATTAATAAAAAGTAGCATATTTGCATAAAGCTTTAGCATTTATAACATATTTTTTCCTTTCATCTCATTGGCAAATTATTATTTTCATTGTTTTAGTTGCCAAACAATAAGGCAGAGTAGATAATGTGTTGACCTTAGCTTAAGAAAAACCCAGGTTCAATTTCTACTTCAGATATATTCATTCTTCTATGATCCTGCCAGACATTTTGTTAAGGACTGGTGATATAATTATCCAAGCCCTCAAGGAGCTTCTAATCTAATGGAGGCTCATAATACACAAAAGGAAAGCAGGGGAAGGAGGGGAGAGACCAAAGACTATGGAGTTGAAACCAGGGAGAGCAACAGATCCAGAGAGGTACAGAGCTAAGGTACAAAGATAGACAAAAATATACCTAGCCCTCAGAAAGATCACATTCTAATGGGGAACACAGAAAACTGATTTTTTTTTAACTTCAAGCAATCTATAATGTGGGGAGAAAGCAGAATATATAAACATGAAAAAATCCAGCTATATACATATCAACAAACTTGTTGAAACATACCTGTGATATGGAGAAAAATTTTGCTTTAAATGTCAAAGGACCCAATTTAAATCCCATTTCTGCCAACTACCTCTCTGCCTTTGTACAAATTAATTAATTTTCCTCAGTTTCTATTTGCTCATCTATAACATGATGAGGTTGGACTAGGTCAATGGTTAAGATTTTAGCAGATTGTATCTTTGAATGGATAAAATTAGCTTGATGACACTAATGCTCTGCCAATGCAAAACAAAAAAAAAACAAACAAAAAAGACTTTGCCTTCCGGTTCTAGTCTAGGACCATAAAAGTTAGATGGAACTAGAGACCATTAAATCAAATTCTTTCATTTTATAGAAAACTGATACCTAGAAGTGATTTTTATAAGGTCTAGAAAGTATAGTAGATAGGACTGGAACCCAAGCTTTGCCATAGGATCCAAAGCTCTATCCACTACCCCAAACTACTACTGATGAGCAAGGTGAGTGATGTGAATATTTTCTACCTGCTATCCCCCTTTATCTCACTTCATGGTTCTCTGGAATGTGAAGTGCAGCCACCCCTATCAAGTTTTCTTGGGAGCAAGCAATCTTATCCCTTAATTGCTGAAGACCTATTTTCTATGTACCACTCTCCTCTATATACAACAAGACCTCCAAGGTGCTACACACACACACACACACACACACACACACACACACACACACACACACACACACTCAATTCAATTTTCACCAGGCATAGTTCCTGACTGTTTGATTCAGCTTCCAGCTATCTTGGCACAGTGGGAGAATGACTTTGGGGGCTACAGATCAAGATATTTCTCTTTTTCATTTGCGTTTAAGTCCCAAATGAAAAGACATTTGGTGACTTTTAAATCTGAAAACTGTATATAATAGAAGTCATAAAAGAAATTCTTGACATAATGGAAAGATGTGGAGCCCTCCTACATCTGTGTAGTTATTCTCTATGATGGGAGAATGCTAGGTTTTATGATTCAATTTTTCAGACAGTGGACAGGATCAAATGAAACTGGGAGGAAATTATGCATTCAGCATGCAATGGGAACTTTTGAATCCAACCATTTGAACAAGAAAACATGTTCCATACTTGACCTCAAGAGCACAAACTGAAAGTATTTTGTTCTGGTGACTTCTCTGACAAGGATTAACTAATGAGTTTTTCAAGGTGGTTTATTAACATTTACTCCCTACTGCCAGCTGTATTGCTTTGCTTGATATATGAAGAAGTCATGAATAATCAGCACCTTGGATGACATTTTCCAATGTGCCTACTGATTGCTCCTTGGAATGATTTATCAGAAAAAATTCAGAGGACTGGGTTCCCACAGCACAGAGATGCAGGTGATTATCTAAAGATACTCCTGTTTTCATCCATATAGAGATGGGTGATTGTGCTTGGATTGAGATGCTTTATTCATTATCGAAGTCTCATTAATGTCATTTTCTCTGATGGGAGTTAGTATGCGTTATGACTTTATACTAATAACTATGTAAGGACTAGGAGTCAGAATATTAATATTAGTGTATCAGAGACTAAGTAAAACCAGAAGTATGAGAAGTACCTCGATTCCATATTTATTTAAATTCTGTCTGTGAACTGTGTAGCTATTTCTAAAACTTTGATCTTTTTAATAGTTGAGAATATAGAACTAGTGTTACATGGCAAGGGAGTTACAGAAATGAATCCAAAAAGTTAAATGAAAATTTGATCTTAAATTCCCATAAGAAATATCCTTTTGCTTATTTTCTATTTATTCATTCTTATATATATATATATATATATATATATATACTATAAAGTTATAAATTACATGCTTATGTTTTATACTTAATATACACTTTGCCTCCCACCTATAAGTTCTTTTTTTTTTTAGGTTTTTGCAAGGCAAATGGGGTTAAGTAGCTTGCCCAAGGCCACACAGCTAGGTAATTATTAAGTGTCTGAGACTGGATTTGAACGCAGGTACTCCTGACTCTAGGGTCCGGTGCTTTATCCACTATGCCATCTAGCCTGCCCCACCTATAAGTTCTTAAAGGAAACATATCTTCAGTGCTTATTGTAGTGTCTGGTACATTGTAGATGTTTAATAAATATCTGGTGATTGATTAGGCACATATTCTGTGAAGAACCCTGTGTTAGGCACTGGAAAGTATCTATTGAGGATATAAGAAATCTATGCAGATGTATTTTACTGATATTTCATACAATACACCTGTTTTAGATATAAGACCCAAAGGATTTTTACCTTTCCTCGGGAGGGGTAAACAGAAAATAACTCAGTCTAGCAAAGCTAAATTAATTAATTAATATGAAATTATTGTTTATATGGTACACATAGCAGAATACAAAGCAAGAAAAAAAGGAATTCAGATCAAAAGGTAAACATAAGGACTAACTGGAATATTAAAAATCACAGAAGGTTAAAGCTGGAAATGATTTTAGCAATTTTCTGTTCCAATTCTCTTATTTTAGAGTACTTATTTTATCAAAGATAAACCTCTTCCAAATAAATAAATAAATAAATAAATAAATAAATAAATAAACAAACATTTTTTAAAAGAAAAAGGATATCTCTTCCTTTCTGTTCTGTCTCTTCCCTGCCTTCCTCATTGTCATTACCTAAATGGGAGCTTTCTGTTCTTGGAACGGGCAGGTAGCTAACACAATGGATAGAGAGCCTGGCCTAGAGTCAGGCTGAGTTCTAATCTCTGATGTGATTAAGTATTTGAATATACTTACTAGCTCTGTGACTCTGACAAGTCACTTGACCCTGTTTGCCTCAGTTTCCTCATCTGTAAAATGAGCTGGAGAGGGAAATGGCAAACCACTCCAGTATCTCTGCCAAGAAACCTCAAGTGGGGTCACAAAGCATTGGACATGCCTGAAATGACTGATCAACAATATACTAAGGAACATTCTGGATTTGATACAAATTTCCTAATCTATAGATTATAGTTCCCCATATCAGGTGTAGGAAATAAATCAGAACTTCCTGAGTGGAACACCTGCCCATACCATAAAAATAAATATATCTGATCCAAAAATTAAAACAGGTCCACCCTACTGAGCTGAACACTACCAAGTATACTCTAGAATGACCATGAAACCCACTGTGAACCAAGGACTGCCAAGCTGCCTTGAAGCTGAACCATAAAATATAGACCTTCTTAGACACCCTATTCCTGTCAAACCCAGGAGACCATTATGTAGAACTTCCTTGGTAACAACCTACAGAAAGGAGGGATGACCCAGACTGGTTTCTGAAAGTCAAATGTCTATGAAAAGAATCTGAAGGGAAGAATAAAAGCCAAAAACATTGCCAAGGGAAGGCTGCAAAGATTTAACTCACGATTACAAATTATCTAAGAAGACAACTCCTCCCTGCAAGCCCACCCCCACATCATTGCAGCTTTTTGCCTTCACACCATCTCAAGTAGAGACAACAATGACCATTCATTCAGAACAGACTTGCTGTATGGATTGGAGGTCAGCCTCAATTAGGATTAGGAGCTTCCTGCCTATAATCAAGGGTGTGCTTATTGACTGATAACATTGAGCATCCCTTCCCTACATCCTGAGCCAAATGGAATTACAGTGATTGTGTTAGTATTACCATGGTGCTCCTTAGATGCCAGGCTGCAAAAGCCCAGCCTGTTGCCTTCTTTGAGGTAAATAGGATCATTTGTCACATTTAGATGAAGCCATAGGATCATAAACATCGAGGAGAATTCAATAACACAAGACAGCTCCTCCTGAGCCGGGACTCCCAATATTAGATGTTCTTTCTTCATTTTGTCCCTCAAGCTGTGACAAATATCATGTAATCCAGTTAGATTTTTACAAATGCTTTGGGTGACTTTGTGTTTTTCTGCATTGGTTTCTTTGAGTTTTGGAGATAGTGCCAAATTGGTTCTCACTGCCAGTTCCTAGCTCACACTAATTGATTAACTTTACTTGTTAATGTCTCCCTTCTTTTCTTTTTTAAAGAAAAAAGTTGCAGATGTCTAATTATCTTGACAGAATTTCTTGCAATGTTTTGATATAGTTCTCTCGTATTTGTAATAATTATCTTTTTCAATTCTTTCTCGCTATCCAATACATGCCTTACTTAACATGAGCAACGTTTGCCTCATTTGACAATTTTGGGGTACTCTTTTCCCCTTCCTCTGGCAACAGGAACAGAAGTTATTTTTTTTGTTTGTTTTATTTTTTCTAATTGTTTAACAAGGTTTCACTTCCTGAAATCTTTATGTTTTCCTCCCTCCTAAAGTAAATGAATCCATTCATTTCTATTGCTATGTGGAAGGCTATGAGTCAGCCAAGAATATTCAGAAAAGAATAACCCTTGAAGCTGAGTTCATAGTTCTATATCCCATATTTGATACTTCCTTGCTATGATGCCCTGGGGAAGTCATTTAATTTCTACTTGCCTCAAATGGGTCTTTTGAATTTATCTACTAGATGGTGATTTAGCTCAGACACTTTAGATAACATAAGTCCTTCATCTATGTGCAGATAGAATATCTTGATTAAGTTCCTTTTCAGAAAACTAAGACTTGATAAATAAATGAAATGATGATAATAAATGAGTAGAATATCAGATATGAAATGGCTAAGGATGCCTAGGAAAAGATCATGGTTATTTAAATATGAATGGTTGAGGATTTTATATTTTATTAAGATTCCTTGGGAAACATAGTAGTTCAGGGACTAGCCCTCTTAGGAAGAGGTCTCTACTTCAAAAATTAAGCATTGTTATCAGCTAATATAATTTCTCCCAGGAGCAAATTAAATATTATCTGTTCCAGTGAACCAACATATGGAACACTGAATACATGTCTAGGCATGACAGTTTAAGACAAGTTTCACCAGGGTCACAATATCATATGAAAGAGAGATTAGATTTACTCTCTTTACCCCCAAGGGAAAAATTGCAGAGGAGTGGTTAGACTTTTCAAAGAGGGAAATTTAGCCTCAAGAAATACTTCTAGTTATCCAAACTTGGACAGGTCTGCCTTGGAAAAGCAATGGGTCATTCCTCATCAGAAATTATTAAGAAACTGGATGATCACTTATCAGGTATGTAAAAGTATAGATTCATTTTGGATATAAGTTAAACACTAAAGGTTGAATTTTATATAGGATTATAGGATTACATTATATAGGATATAGGATTACACTAAAGACTCATTATATAGGATTATAGGATTATATTATATAGGATATAGGATTACACTAAAGACTCTTTCAACTATCAGATTTTATACTTTTGGGATTCTTTGTGATTCCAAGTAAAATATTCATATTTCTAAAGGTGAAAATGAATTTGATTAAAAAAATGCAAGGTATTGCTGTAAAAAAATTTATAGTTTTAAAAAATTTTTAAAATGGAGGTGATGTCCATCAATTGGGGAATGGTTGAACAAATTATGGTACATGAATGTAATTGAGTACTATTGTTCTTTTTTTCTTTTTTAAGGTTTTTTTGCAAGGCAAATGGGGTTAAGTGGCTTGCCCAAGGCCATACACTGAGATCAGATTTGAACCCAGATACTCCTGACTCCAAGGCCCATGCTTTATCCACTGAGCCACCTAGCCACCCTGAGTACTATTGTTCTATAAGAAACCACAGTGGTCAGACTTTAGAGAAGCATGGAAAGAATTACAAGAATTGATGCTTAGTGAAGGGAGAAGAACAAAGAGAACATTGTACAAATTAACAATGACATTGTGAGTTGATCAACCATGATGGATGCAACTCCTCCCAGAAGTTCAGAGATGTAGGACAACCCTAGGAGAGCCGTTATGGACAATGCCATCCATATCCAGAAGAAAAAAAGCAAACAAAAAAAAAAATGCCACAGAATCTGAATGGATACTATATCCACTTTTTTAAAACTGTTTTTCCTTCCTATCCCATGCTTTTCTTTATTTCCCTTAGTTCTAATTCCTCATATACAAAATGACTAATATAAATATGTTAAACACAAAAGTACATGTATAACTTTTACCAGACTGTTGCAGAGAGGAGGTGGACAGAAAAGGATAGTGGTTGAAAAAAATGTGTAACATAAATATGCATGTGTATGAACAATGAAAAACTTCCATAATATGTAATTTAAAAAATAATATATATATATATATATATATATATATATATATATATATATATATATATATATGGATGTATATATGAGAAATTCACCAACTACCTTTGGAATACCTCAAATTGTATTTCTGATTGACATTCAAAATTATAAATGCTCAAAACTGAACCTATTATCTTTTTTACCCATACCCATGCCCAGCTTCACTAGGGCCACAACTTCAGTCATCCTCTACAATTCATTCTCCATTACCAAATCTTGTTTTTACCTCCTCGTATCATTCTCATGTATTTTTTCGTTCTCTTCACTCAAACACAAACCCTAATTTAAGATCTCATCACATCTCCCCTGAAATGTCTTTCCAACTGCTTCCAGTTTCTCCTCAATCCAGTCCATTCTCCTCATGTAGCTATAACATGATTTTTCTAGAGTGTAACTCTGACCATGTCATTCCAATTCCTACCCTACTTAATGAGCTACATTAATACAGAAGCAAATATAAATTTTTTTTGGCATTGAAAGTTAATAACCTTAGGAGAAGCTAGGTGGTCCAGTGAATAGAACACTGACCCTAGAGTCAGGGACTGAGTACAAATCTGGTCTCAAATGCTTAGCTATATGACCTTGGGCAAGCCATTTAACCCTATTGTTTTGCAAAAAAAAAAAAGTTTATAAACTTGCCCCTTCGTATCTTCTATAGTCTTTTACTTTATTCATTCCAGTTAACTGGTATACTTGAAACTCCTCAAATATCACCTCCCATCTCTCATCTCTAGGCCTTACCACTAACCATAACCTCTATCCATTAGTTTCCTATACCTTCCTCCAGACTCAGTTCAAAGGTCCCACCAACTACTAGTAACTTTAATTCTCAAATAATCTTTCATCTCCTCTGCACATATTTTATATCTATCCAGTTGTTCACAATTTGTCACTCCCATCCAAGTTTAAACTCCTTGAGGACAAGAACTATGTTTTTGCTTTTATACCTTCAGAGCTTGAGACAATTCCCAATACATAGTAGAAGTTACTTTTCTCTACATTTGTCAATATAAATAACCCCTCACATTGCTGACTTTTGATAGAGATTTTTGTAAACGGCATTATCAACCCTTTCAAACTAGCTCTAACCTACCATCACTAGCTTTTAAAAATGATTCCTCTTCACACATTCAATACTCTAGCCACTTTGACCTTCTTGGTGAATTTTTATACATGATATTCTTTCTCTAGTCTCTCTGCCCTGATTCCTGAAATAACTTCCTTCCCTCCATGTCTAAGAATCCCTTGCTTCTTCCATAGTCCACTTCAGCTGTCATCTCCTACAAGAGGCCTTTCCCAATTCATCTTAGTATTTCTATACCAAAATTATCTTTCACTTATTTTTAACATTTTGTGCATATATTCAATCCTTGTACATATTTTATATTTTAAAATTATTTTACATTAAATAAAAAATTACAAATCAATACAAAAAGGGAATTTTAAAGGTATATTTTATATGAGAAGTAGCATGTTGAAGTTTAGAGAGGGCAATTTGAAGTAGGTAAGACTTAGATTCATATCTTTCTTTGCACATATATTGTTGGTGTAACACTGGACAAGTTATATAAACTCTCAGTAATTGGTCATCTAGGCAGTTTCATAAAATAATAAGTTATAGAAAAGTCATTGATTTGGATTGGTAAATGAAATTTCCTCACGTGTTGGTTTCCTTTGTCCCTCAAAGATCCAGAAATTATCCTTATTATATGTAACCTGTGGTTTAAAGTCTATTTGCTATAACATTCTTGTCATTAGTATAGATGCTAAATGGTCTGTGTCTGCTTGAGGAGTGAAAAGACATTCTGGTCTTTGGACATACTCTTCTCTGAAGGAAAATGAATGATTCCAGAAACTCTTTAGGGAGAAGTCCCTGAAGGGTGGAGAATCCCAAAGATCAGAGTCTCTTATCTCCCAAGCTGTAGCAATCCCCTGACCAGCAGGGGAATAGATTCAGCTCAGGACAGAAAAGAAACATGTATACACCTGGATGGGGAATACCAGCAGGACAACTGGCAGAGCCATTTATTCAAAATATCGAACAGTTCTTATAGAAGAAAACCACAAAATTAGCATACAGCCTAAAAACAATGATGCAACTTTGTTATAGGCAAGAATTAACCCAGCATTATGTGACCCAGGTCAAGAAGTTCAGAAACAGGACTTATTGAATGGTGAGGCCAAGAATGACACAGTTGTGTTATCAAATCAGAGTTCATGGAAGCTTTTAGCTCAAGGATCAACAGAGCTCAGGTTATTTTGGCCAATAACTGGCTTCTTGACCCCTGAACTCACTTGAGCAGCCTCTACACTTCCTTCTTTTCTGTTTACACAACAAGCTCACAATTGTCCAACATGATGCTCAACCTGGGTAACATGATCCTGAACTCTATTAGTAGAATATATAGTAACTTTGGTTATAGAAAAAAAATACTTTGATGTAAACTTGGTAAACAGCAAAAGAGAAACATAAAGAGAATCAATATAAGATATAATCGTACGATACTCTGGGCCCAATGCCCAAAGAGGGTAAGATGGTGAAACTGTTTAATTATCTTATCAGCTGTCTTTTCAGGAATCAAATCTCATTGGGAGGCTATTTGGATGTCTTTAGTCAATTTATACAAATCTTCAATACCAAAAGATATATTTTTTTTAATGAGAGACAAACAGTAAATGATCAATATCATAGTTACAATAAAGCTGAAAAAGAAGATATAATACCATGTCACCATGTACCAATTACAGGTGGAGAATATAACCAGTCATATAATTTGTTGCTCAAATAATGTAATTGTAATTTCCCTCTTTTTCTCGGTAATGATCATAAATTCCTCTATATGGGGTGTGATACTATTTAAGTAAGAAAAATTATACCTAACTTCTCAGCATCTCTTCTATGATATTTCCAACAGTAACTTTATAGTTTATAGTTATAAATTGATAGCTTTCTCTATCAAAATAACTTTAGTCATAGTTTTCTCTTCATAGTATAGTTGTTACCCATGGAGGGTTTTGCATATAAGTCCACTATTCAGTTCCTTTTGCAGTTCCCAAATTGGCTTTCATTGTACACAGTCTGCCCTTCTTTCTCCTCTTATGCTTTCTTTTTCAACTTCTTAAATGTAAGTTGTTCATTTTCTTTATTGCTTGATTCTTCTAGTCTGCACGGTCTGAGGTTTTCTTCTGATATCCAGATGGTTTCTCCATCTGTTGACAAAACAAAAGCATACCACCAACCCCAGGTTGATCAAGTCTTTTCAAATGTCCATCTTTTGTATCCTTCCACATTACTTTATGAGTACTCTTAGGGATGTTTATTGTGTTATCTATTATAATTTTCCAGCCAAAGTGTTTTTCAGTCAAAGTTTTATTCTAATCATCTAAAGTCAAATAATTAATGAATACAAGGCTTTATTTAGGCATAGACTAGTATCTACTTTCCCATATTCTTTCTTTTTTGTTTATGTAGGGACACTTTTAATGACCTATTTTTCTTCTCAACTATAGGCTTGAACTGTGGGATATAAGGAATGCCTATAATATATTTTATATTTTAATATAGACAGAATTGTTTAAATGCCATAGAAGTATATCTAGGGCCATTATCTGTTTTTACAAATTTTGGTATTTCTGCAGAAAAATAGAAAAAATCACACCTAGAGTAGCCTCTGAACTTTGTGCTATTGCCATTGTATATGAACTAAATGTATCTACAGTAACATGAATAGATTTCATTTTTCCAAAAGGTATAAAATGAGTCATATCCAACTGCCATAACTCATTAGGAGTCTGGCCTTTAGGATTTTTAAAATAATTTGGAAGGGTAGGTAAATACCCCTTTGTGGGCAGGATTTGACTATATTCATAACTTGATCTCTGGTGATTTTGAATGCTTTCTTTAGTAAAGAGGCACTATGATTGCTTTCATATATATAGATCCAAGCAATCCAGGGTGGATATGTTCAAAAAATAAGGAATTGTATCCATTTCTAATAACTTCTAGAAATTCTTTAAAGAGTTGATGTATTACTACATCAGTGCTATGATCAATAAAGGCTGCTATTATTTATCTGATGACATGATAATCATACTTACTATCTGAAAAATTATTTAAGAGTTATGGCTGTTTTCTTAATACCAAGAATATAGCATATTGATGTAAAAGGAGTATATAATTTCTTTTATATTATTGCATATATGCTTGGATCTACAGCTTTAGAATAAGGTCTATCATAATGTTTAAAAATTTCAGGGAACCCAGAGGGTTATAACTTCTGATACTTTCACCTGTGATCTCTAAAAATCAATTGTGAATTCTAGGCTTAGATATTGTTACAGTAAAATAGCTTATAAAGACAAAACTAGATCACATAACTTTTTTAACATTTTGCTCATCAACAATTTACCTAATTATGGG
Source organism: Macrotis lagotis (assembly GCF_037893015.1). Classification (NCBI taxonomy): domain Eukaryota; kingdom Metazoa; phylum Chordata; class Mammalia; order Peramelemorphia; family Peramelidae; genus Macrotis; species Macrotis lagotis. Next base: position 127,006,363 of record NC_133665.1, read on the forward strand.
TTACATAATTTTCAATTTCCCAATTCTCTTTCAAAGTCACATATATATATATATATATATATATATATATATTCAATATTATTGAAAATACTTGATTTTGAAAAAATCCAATGTACTTTTTCCAAAGCCAGTGTTACAAGACACACATATAATTTTTAATAGATATAATTTCATAAACATTAGATTGAAAAACTTTCCAGAAATTCTCTGGGTCAAAAAGACCTTGAGAGATATAATATATTGGCAAGAATTTCTCTAATTTTCTTATAACAAATACTTACAAATGTGATGGATGACACTTTAATTCATTCATATTTTGTTATTGTAACATAATTTTAAGTTTTCAAAAAAATTGAATCTGTTCTTATATAGTTTATTAATTATACATAATAACATTTTCAATTTAAAGTATATTCCCTTTACTTCCTAAAACTTTGAAATAAAAAAATTCTTAAGACCGTTGTTTCAAAAATATTTTATGATTACAAGATTTTCTTTATAATTCTCTTAATAAATTCCAAAACTCATATTCAAAATTACCTTAAATCATTTCTTTTTTCAAAAATATAAACATTGAAAATTCTTTTATCAATTATAAAACCTGATTAAGAACACATAACTCAGGAGTCTAGCTTTCCCATTAGTTCTTTTTCCTTCTGTGATTTTGGAGGAGCCAAAAACATTATAACCAAAGAAATGTTATTGTTATTGTTATTATTATTATTATTATTATTACAAATCCCTTAATTCAGTTACATGTATTTTCAGATAACTGTTCGCTGAATTACACATTATAGATTTAACCAATTTCAAGAAACAGTTAACATTTATTTAGCAATTTCTTTCAAATCAAAACTTTTCACTTTATGGGGATTATTACTTTCCCAATCAATTCATTGCCAGATATTCTAAAAGTGGTGGCTTGATGCAATTTTCAGATTATTCCAACTTAATTTTAACACATATGTCTCTATACTTTCTTCTCTTACTACATTGATTCATGGATTACTTTTCAAAATTCCCTAAATCCATCTCTTTATACAGCAAGAAAATTGCTCATACCTTCTTTCTACATGCTTGAACCAACTTCCCTACTTCGCAAATGGTTAGAAACCCCCAACAGTCTCTAAATGCCTTTTCATATTTCCTTGTAACCTTCTTTTCTCTTTCCAGATCTTTTCAGAACCCATTACTCAGACTGAACTACTTACTTATTCCCTTAATATACTTTTCCATAAATTCTTCAAATAAAACCAGTCAAGCAAAATAATTTCAGGGCTAATTTCAATTTTTACTAGATCTCTTATAAGTATAATTTTCCAATTCAGTAAGTAAAACTCTGTTAGACAATCAGAAGAGAAAACAAAAAAATAGAATATAAGACAAATTAACAGAACCCGTTCTTTCCCCAAAACAACATGATTCTCAGGAAAATCTCCTGTGGTACCAATTGTTTTTGAAAAAAGTAAAAGATCCAATTTTGAAAAGAGAGAAAGGAAAGAGGATTGGACAATAAGAATGCAAAAAATGACTGCAAGGCTGACCATGTAGAGAGAACTAAGAGTTTTCTTCTATCTGGATTTTAAAACAAGTACATAGAAAACACATAAACAGAATTAAAGCACATTGAACCAGAGAGGCCCCCGAACTCTGGCAAAAACCCCACCTAGTTCTCACAGTAGAGAAAATACATAGAATAGTTAATATATCACAATACATTTTTTCCTAAAAGGGTATTAATATTTTTAGTACTTCTGGATTTTAACTTGTATAACTTTCAAGAGGGAAAAACAGTCATTTAAAAATCTCTCAACCTAATTGGAATATCCCCTGTTCCCCTTCGTAATTTTAGCGTAAACCAAGTAACTTCTTTCTAAGAGGATAAGTCTTAAGTCTTTTCTGGGGGGGGGTGGTGGAATCTTCTGTTATTAAATCCTCACTTGACCCATAATTTACTGAAATAACTAACATTAGTAGAATCTATATTGATAATCTTCTGAAGCTATAATGTGATGATATCATCTTGGTAAAAGATTAACTATTTAGTTTCCCTTTATTTCTATTATTAATTCATTTTTGGCATTACTTAGTACCAAAATAATATACTTTAGAATTAATCTGACCCTCTTGTCTTTTTGGAATATTTATTTCCCCCAAACTTTACCTAATTAAAAATATTATTTCCTTTTATGATTTCTTTATATAACATATTTGGTAATATACACTGTCTTTCCTGATTCTTTTAACTCCAAATAAATTTTTCCTTTTTAACACTTGTTTATCCAAATCTTCATGAAGTAATTCTCTCTCTCTGTCTCTCTGGCTAGTAAGTTCAATGTCAAAAGATAAGAGCCAGATTGCAAAAACAGAGAAGCTGCAGAGAGAGAGAAGGAGGGGGGAAACATTCTGGCAGAATTACAATGAAGAAATGGGGAAGAGAAAAATTCAATGGTATTTTATCATATTAATATTCATTTATCTGTTTGATTCAAAGTACATTCTAAGCTCAATTCTCCTATCATTGGAAATCATGGAGAACATCATAACCAGTCTGTAAAGACTTATCTTATGCTTTTTGATAATTTCTAACGGCTTCTCTTTAGACAGTTTCTTTAAGATTTTTACATCCTGTCGTGGCTTTTTTTTTTAGCTCCTTAGAAATTTCTTTCCTTATTACATCCAGTATGCCTGCTTCAAAAAAAAAAAAAAAACGTAAAGAGCCATGCTACTCACAGCCCTACCCAAAGCCTTCCCCTCACCAGTGATCCTAGGATTTCTCACAACTTAGCCAGGGGGCTTTCTTCTCCTGAAGGACTATCTCAGTTTCCAGACCAGCTTCAAGTCCCACACTTGTCCCATGTTAAGGGTGTCAAATGTAGTAACCCCCCTGACCAGGAGGGAATTCATTCAGCTCAGGAGAGAAAAGAAACAGGTATATACCTGGGTGGGGAATACCAGCAGGACAACTGGCAGAGTCGCTTATTGAAAACATCAAACAGTTCTTATAGATGAAAATCACAAAATTAGCATACAGGATAAAAACAACTTTGCATCATTAACCCAGCAGGATGTGACCCAGGTCAAGAAGTACAGAAACAGGGCTTATCAAATAGTGAGGTCAAGAATGACACAGTTGTGTTATCAAATCAGAGTTCCGTGGAAGCTTTCAGCTCAAGGGTCAACAGAGCTCAGGTTATTTTGGCCAAAAACTGGCCTCTTGACCCTGAACTTGCTTGAGCAACCTCTACACCAAGCTTGTGTCAAGGCACCTTTCATGAAAGCATAATCTTAACTAGAAAATCAGAACTACCAAATTAGTCATCCACTTGAGGGAGATCAAATCCCAATTGTACAAGGATAAGAAAGTATAGAATTTTCTCTATTTTGGGGTGGCATATAGAAGGGGATAATCCAGTCATAATCCAGTTATGGTTTATAAACAACAAATAGATGTCTCGGGAACTAGCAGCATCTCCTTTCTAACTAGGAGAGACCACATTCTTGAGTTTAACTCCAGAATG